>NC_141161.1:55680660-55985383 GCF_053477565.2 Lygodium microphyllum
GAAGTAGTGATTTCACGATTTGGACTTTACAATCGTCAAAAATGACTTTGGGGAATGTAAGAGAAAGGAAAATTGGAAATTTTGGATATAATAGGGCTTCACGAAAAAGGATATAATGGTTTTAAAAAGGCTTGTGTAGGAATGCGATGGGAGACCTTAGAAGACTTGTATGGGGGGAAAATCAACGGAAATGAAGGTCATCCATCTCTTCCAACATCTCCCTTGAAGCTTCAACCCTCAACATTGGATCTGAGAAGTTTAGGGGACTTTCAACAGTCATGACCATACAATGCTTGAAAAGGGGTCATCTGAATGCTTTGTTGGTAAGAAGCATTGTAGGCAAATTCCACCAAAGGTAAGTATTGAATCCACCTTTTTGGCTCATAACAGTAGTGTGCCCTAAGCATATCCTCGATAACTTGATTGACCCGCTCCATTTGGCCATTAGTTTGGGGATGGTAAGCTGTACTAAAACAAAGTTGAGTGCCAATGGCTTCAAAGATAGCTCTCCAGAAGTGTGATGTGAAGAGAGAATCACGATCACTAATGATTCTTTTGGGTAACCCATGTACCTTGAATATCTCCTTGATAAGCAACCTTGAAATGTTTGAGGATTTATAGTTTGTCTTTACTAGAATAAGGTGTGACTACACTTCATGAGGCATTTAGAGATTGCTTTACACATAGAACTAATATGACTAAGATACTCACCATAGGAAGGAAGGAAGGATAAACGTAATGTATGAAGTGTGAATCCATAGCTAACAATGCTCATCATCATTAGTATCTCTTGTTACTCATGATATTGCTACCCACCCTATTCAACTTGATGCTATTTGCCAAATCATAGCCCAAAAATTTGTGCCTCCTCTTACTCCTACAAATCTTGGGAAAAATAATCATTATCACTACCTACAACAATTATGCTTGCTATCCTCCTATTGGTGCTGCAAATCATGGGCAAGAAAGTCATCATCACATGTATCACAATCTTCATTATCTCCTGCTCATTTGATAGGCACATGTTGCTATTCATGGCTGGCACAATCATCATCTCATTTGCACATATTGCACATATTTTTGCTACTATTCGTAGTAGGCAGTATGTTCAACCTCTTCTCTTCTATTAGTTGCACCTCTTGCTACTGAATGGTGGATAGCATAGTCACCTTTATCTACTATTGGTCTTGGACAGCATGAACATCAACATCTAGAGACAAGGCTACTAGATTTACAATGAAAATCGGTGAATGGAAGGTGCCAACAATAGTGATAACGGATCCTTTGCAACAATCTATATAGATATACATCATGTGATTATGCATATTAAAATTTATTATAGTTAGACTAAATTCTTTAACAACGTTTATGACATTACTACTGAATCTAGAAGTACTCATATGGGCTCCATATAAGGCTATATAACTTCTCATCCTTCCTTCAAGATTAGTGGCAATGTAAGCTTTTTCAAAATCTCCCATCTACCACAAGACATGATGACTTGTTCATAACCCCTTAACTTATTTTGAAAAATCAAACTTGAGGTTTAGCTAAAGTATTAAATATTGGTAAGGAGCAAGGCATTTAATATGGAAATCAACCATAAGATTTAGCTAAAGTATTAAATATTGGTAAGGAGCAAGGCATTAACTATGGAAATCACCTCCTCCTTAGATCACATGATAAGTACAAAAGTTACTAAGACTCTTATGAATGAGAAGGCACACATAATGTTAAAGCGGTCTAATGCATTCCAATGTTGCTCAAGTATCATTAACTTTATCATCAAAATATTGTGTTTTGAGATTGCTATGTGGATATGATTTGTTTGAGAACATATGATTTGGTTTCGTTAAGTTTTCACATCCAAAAGTGACTTGGAAAAATCCTCTTTGTGGCACAAAAAGCTACTTTACAAATTGGCTAGCTTCCAACAATGGTAAAACGAAGAGTTATCCTCCTTCACTCAACATCATAAAGGGTAAGTACTGCATTTGAGTCCATTATTTGTTGAAATACCTGTTCACAAACCTACACTTCTAGGGTTTCATCATGGCAAGGTAAAGAGCGTAATAAAATGCTTTATGAGCCTTAAGGAATCGGTCCAAAAATAGTGTCACGTTACCATACCATGTACATGACATCGTGAGGTTGGTAAATAGCCAAAGCGGACGGAAGTCTAGAGCGTAAAGATGCATTTATTACCGTAGGTTATCTAGATTTTTATCGAGGGAGCAAGGAATGTGAACAAGCAAGGTAGGACGTTAGGTGTGTCTTCCATGCGTGCAAAGAGGAGTCCTATCACTTCGAAAGCTGGCATCCATGACGAACGTCCTTGAGAGGCGGCGCTAAATGTAGGTGAACCGTAATGGGTCTAGTACTCTTTCTCTCTTTCTCTCTCTCTCTCTCTCTCTCTCTCTCTCTCTGTCTGCGTCTACGCGCTCTAAATGACAGGAGATCTATTCATCTTCCTTTCAGCGGCCCTTCGGCTGGTGAGACAAATTGCAGAGGCTGTTACAGACAGACAGTCGGACTAGGCGCACGCAAAGGAGAAGCAGGTCATTGACGAGCGATCACAGAGATATGGTTGTTCGATGAAATTCTGACGGAGAGAGAGAGAGTCGTCACCCTACGTCAGCCCGGGCCAGGTTCTAACTTATATAATCCAAAGTCCTCTCCAACCCCTGACATCTGGGATTTGCTCTCTCAACCTTTCTCGCAAACCGTCCAACCTTTCATATTGCTCATTCCGTCACTTAGGCCCTAGGGCACGTTTGTGTCATTCTACGTTCACAAATGACGAGGAAACCTTGGGAAAGGTCATGTGGGTGCTTTTGAGCTCCCGAGTCCTTAGTGCGTTAGTTTTGTGTGTGTATTTGCTAATGCTATGAATTCTTCGATTAGAAAGAATCATATTTGCATCCGAAATGAGTATTGTTAAGCTATCAAAGAAATTTGAAGCTTTAAAATAGATAAGGACTTAATCATCTCCTAAGGTATCTTAAAAGCAAAGTAAGTTTGTTTACAAAATGACATTGGGGATAGACCTGAGAGAATTTTTTAAAGCTCCTCCCATATTGTGCTCTAGAGTATAAGCCATGATTATGTGCAAAAAACCAATTGACATTTTTCCTTTGTTACTCAATAACTATTACCTACACACAAGGTTCTATAATAGAGACTGAACTTCACCAACCATTCTTGGATTTTCCTCCATAGTTGTCTAGTAGTCATGCAACGCTCTATCATGTAGACCTGACTTAACCAACCAATCTTGGAATTTCCTCGTTTTGCAGTAGACTTGTAGTCCAAAAAGACATGATAATTATTATCTTCTCCACTATAAGCTACTTTATTATTATCTTCTCCACTATAAGCTATTTGCAGTAGACTTGCAGTCCAAAAAGACATGATAATTATTATCTTCTCCACTGTAAGCTATTTTTGATAGGTGGCATCAAAATGTTTTTTTTTTTAAAAGTAGGTTTAACTTGAAAGGTTCAGTCACCTTTTATAAGTTTTTAGCTACCTCCTTGATGCTCTTCACTTTCAAAAATGACTCAAAGTGTGACCAATACATCTTAGTTTTGTCTCACAAAAAATCAGCTTATCTCATTGATCCTATTATAAATCAATCTCCCTACTATATAAGTATCATTGTTTCATAGGAGAGTAACTTAGACCACATCAACTCAACCGTAGCCAATCTCCTTCTTTCTCTTATTGTGTTCACTTTCATTTTGGTAAGACTGTGATAATAATGGACGAAGAATAGAGAGAGCACACTTCTCTCTCTCTCTCTCTCTCTCAAGCTATTAGAGGTGGAGCTTACTATATATAGTGGAGCTTCGTGATAGAAGTTGGAGACTCTAGAATCAAAGTGTAAGAGGGTTGTCATGCAAGTTGTATATTGGGGCATTTGCCCATCCTTGTCTTTGCTATTGAGTCTCACAGTACCTTTAATTCATTAAATTGAGATGAAATCACAATACAATTGAGAAAGTAAGGGACAAGAAACATGACACAATATTAGGTATAATCTACCCCCATGCATTGAAAGGGTGCTTTTTAATGGACATATTTGGTTGAATTAGAATAGGTTGTGCCGAAAATAGACATTCACATAAAATGACACTCGTAAGAGTTTCTACTTTTTGATACTGGTTGAATTTAGGTGTAAAGACTTTATACCAAATGATTAATTTAGTTCAAAGGTGAAGTTCCTCTTGGCAATAATAGTAATAAAACACTACTAGATGCCTTATGAAAATAAATGATCAATAATAGCAACAAAATAAATCTATGGGTGTACCTCCAAAGTAGAAAAAAAAGATGGAACTAGAAAATATGAGTAAATATATTTTCATCCAAAGTACATTAATATCTCAACCCAACATACTAAACATATTCTTCACCTATTTCTACACATCGATCAAATCTTTTAAAATATAGAATAAATGTGAGAATCAATAAAAACAAGCTATTTGTATCATTAGCACTAGAATGCTAATTTAGTAACAATAGCTGGCCACAAAAGAAAAAGTCAAAGGGTACTTTAAAGGCACTCCATTATATAAGGAAAGATGGTTTCACGAGTGATGATCAAAGTCAATCCTCTCACACAACCCAAAAATGAGATGATAAGGAGTACTAGTTATTGAATTGACTTTGTCTAAGTACAACAAAAAATGAAAATTTCAAATTTCTTTACAACCAAAACACCAACAAAACTGATAAAAAGTATACAACAACTTTACCTATTGTAGCCTCGATTATTACAAAGACATGCACAAACTAGAGCATCTAAAACCTTGTACAAAATTAACAATATGAGCTTGAATAAATAACTATATACAATATTCATACCTCATAGGTGTTGTGGTAGAGCATCGAGCCTTAAACATTAGGCTTGTGGAAGTTCGACGGACATAGGCTTATCTTTGAAAACGTATATGTGACCCTCCTCTTTTCTCACGTAAGAGACAAGAATACAAATCATAAGGACGGCCGTGACTCTTTGTGTTCCCTCTTATTTATAGGTTTCTCATGCATTATAAATGTATTTGGAAAGCTTTATGCTTTTTTGTAAGAGAGGGGGATTTAATAATGGGGAAATACTAGCTACACTTGCTGGTATATAATGTGTTAGGGACTTGATTTTTCAACATCAGATAATAATACAAGTCTACTTTCATCTTCACCTCTCTCCAAGATTTCATGCCTTCTTTCTCTCTCCTTTTCCATTCATTCTCTCTCTTGGTCACTCTCTTTCTCTCTCTTCCTGTAGTCTTTCTCTCTCTTCTACATCTCTGTCTCTCTCTTCTTCTTCTCTCTCTCTCTCATGTCCTCTTCTTGACAAGTGGTATCAAAGCTCTAGTCTTGATCCATTTAGTTACCTCACATGCTTAGTTACCATCCTTTTCAATTAAAAATCCAAGAAGCTTCAGGTACTACACAGGGACATGCACTAAAATGGAGGAGCATTGAAGGACCCAGAGGTCCAAAGACCAAAAGGACAGTAAGCTTGGAGCAGGCAGAAGACCTTTCCATTTTGTGGAAAGATCATCCTGCACGATCATAGAGAAGACCAAGCTAGTCGTCTCGCATCCAAGAAGCCCAAAGCCCCAAAGGCCTCCAAGCCAAAGCTTGCTCATCCTTTGTACTTGTAGATGAGATTTGAAGCCATTGTGGCACTAAAGGAGCACATGGGGTTGAACTTTGAAACCATTGCGGCACTGAAGGAGCACACGGGGTCGAGCTAGTACGCCATAGCCAAGCTAGGATCGATGCACTTGCATTTTTTATATGGTCCTATTTTTTTTCTACAACCTCAAACCGTACCATGCCACCATGAAGAAGAAGCAACAGCAACATCAGCTTTAGCTTTAAAAGAAGAACAAGTAGCAGCTTCGAGAAGATGAAGAAGAATTATTCTTGAAGGCAATAGGCAAGCAACTTCCTAGCAATCAACTTCCTCAGCTTGCCCAGATGAAACAAAAATTTGCTAATCATCTGCCAACACCAAAGTTTAAGCAGTGCATTCTCAATGCTTCAAGATGCCTCATTTGAAATAGTATCTTGCTGGTTGATAACAACAATACTACCATGATTTCTTCCTGAGAGATCAGACTTTGTTCACACAATTGGACAAATTCCTCATATCTTCGAAGTAGAAGTAAACTTGTGTTTTCATCTCTAAGAGAAACTTTAAGAATAAATTGATCAAGCTGAAATTTGGAATCACCATTCACAATATGAGTCAAAGCCTTGGGTGGCTTGGAAGCATGAAACACGAAAGGGTATGCGACATTGTTTTGGCCCCCAGTTACATCCTGATCCTCTCTTTCCCATGTCTTATTCGATTGACTTCACCAAGTTTTGCAATTCGTTGTCAAAGTTCTTGAACAGAAAAGTCACTGAGATTTTGACTTAGCAGACATTATTTCTGAGGAGTCAATTCCATTAGCAGATGCTTCATTAGGATGTTGTGCATTCCTCTCTTGTGTACATGTCTAAAGAGAACTTCCTGGCCTCTCTTTCTTTCCTAAAGGGGACCCACATTTGGCCATTTTGGCAATCACATTGGGGATGCTCTCATCTAAAAGTGGGTAATAAATTAGTGGCTTTACATCCCACAAAACCATCTGCCATTCCTAGCCTGCATGTTGTCTTAAGGAGCTTGTGCCTACAAGAATCTTGGAAGAAGCAAGCATCAAGAAGCATGTATTTGAAGACGAAAGCAAGAATGGAGGCTTGACATTTGGGACAGCCATAGCCATAGACCAAGAACCTTGAATTTCTTTAGGTTTCCTTCAAGATTGGGTCTTGGGGCTTAAATATTGGAGTCTTTTCCATCAATGGAGCTTGCCTACCAATTTGGAAGAGGTTTGGAGCATGGGAACGCATTATGGGGTTGAATTTTGTGGGATTCTTCTTCTATGGCCTTCAAATCATGCATGGAGTTATTGAAGCTCAACCCCCTCCTTCTCCCATTGAAGAATTAAGCTTGAAGACTCAATTCTTGGCTGAAGCTTTGTCATCATGAAACTAATTGGAGCATTGGAGAGCAACCTTGGGACATTGGCCATTGATTCTCAGCCCTTCTTCACTAATCAAAGAGGTAATTGACTCTTGAACTCTCTTTTATTTCTATCATATTGCTGAGCCAAAAAAAGGCCTATTGTTGGGAGAGATTCAAGTAGTCAATCATGCATTTTATTGAAGGTTTCAATGCTTACATACTGCCATTTTAATCTCATCCCGCTCTTAAGCTTTTTTGCATTGAAAATGGTCCATTCTATGTTGAAAATTTTCGCTACTGTTTAGTGATCGCCTCACCCTAATCTCTTGAGTTGTGATGATTGTTTGAGCATAAATTAATCTATGAAATCCATTTTAAATGAGTTGAGATAACAGTGAGTCACTGCTCAATAAACCCTTCATGTATTCCCAATTCAAATCCATGCACTTCATGAAAAGAATTACTTCCAAGCTCTGATGCATAGCATGCTAATTGTTTAATTAATAAATGTATGCAATGTATATTCCGGGTGAGGAAAAGCTCGATGCTAGGGGAGGTGGCAAGACAAAAGAGGGGTGAAAACCTCTTGCCATCAAAGACCCTAAAGGGGTGCACAACTCGGCTCGAGGGGAACTTTGCCCACCTTCTGGTGATCCAGAGCCCGAAGTTGCTTGTAGGTGCAAGTACCCTCTTGAAGAACCAAGATATTTACTTGGCACTGGCATAGATGTATTTGATGTGTTTGCTGGTACATGGATGTATTATTGGCTACAAATGCATGGGAACAATACTATTCAAGATGTATTTGCAGACATGAGAATACATATGCAGTCAATGGCAATGAATACGATGCTTGGAATGTATAAGAGATGCCTATGCATGGAGAATTATGCTAAGAGATGCTTATGACATGATCAGCTCTGGAATAAGGCTACAAAAAGTGAATTTGGATGATTTGTCAATATATTATGCCATGTGGGATGACCCTTCAGTCATGCATTGACAAGTTGATCCATTGCAACCCCTTTCTTGACCCCCACAGGGTGCTGTAAGCAATTTGCTTGCACTTATAGAAGTATACCTACTCGTAGGATCTAAGGTGCACATCTTGTAGACTGCCCCTAGGTTCCACCAAGGGCTTTGATCAGTTTTGGAACTCTATTTGAACTCTACAAGATACTTACAGGTCAAAACAGGCCTCCTACAGGTGTAGATAGGGTGCTCGACTGCAAAGTACATCAGTACTTTTCCTATTACATAATTCTTTGTATAAAGTTTGGGAGTGCATGCTTATGCTCAGTTGGAAGAGGACATCCTTGGCTTTGACTTGAACAAAAAGTAGGTCAATCGGAGCTTCCTAGCTCAAGTTACAAGCAGAATAGTGAAAAGTGGTCTAACGGGACTACACCTAACCATGGCAGGGAATAAGGGTTAAACTAAGGCAAATGATGACCTCCAGTAACAAATAAGAGATGTACGAGCCTTGAGGGTTGAGAATAACCTCAAGGTGGAAGATGGAGATTACTATCATGACGTGGGGAGCCTCATTGCCCTCACTAAAACCCTCAGTTTGCATGAGACAAGGCATACTTAGAGGCATAGAGAATTGATGGAAGGCATTGGTCAAATGAAGACCACTATGGACACCCTTGCTGCCCAGCTCACTAAGTTGATGGAATTCCAAATGAGAGGGAAGGAACATGAGGATAGGTTAGGTATGCATGCTGAAAGAGTGAGTGGCCCATCAGTGAATGTAGCAAATATGAACTCCCAAGGTATTTTGGAGAGAGTGGGCATCCCTAACAACACTTTTGAATAGGAAGAGCCTTCACATAAGCAAGAGGAGCCCATGAACAATGTAATGAGGGGTAATTTCCAGCCATTGCAAGTGCCCATGCCATCTATGCGAGTTTAATCATCTTTTGGCAGAAATTACTCTAACAATAGATAATTTTTGGGTAGCCATGTGGATCAGCCTCAATTTGGATACATGGGACAGGCACCTAATCATGAAAGAGAGCTGAGAGACAAGATTATTATCTCAAATTCAATGGTTAATCATCATCTCTGGCTATATACATGGTGGAGGTACATTAAAAGAGAAAATTAACAAGTAGACTCATGGGAAGCGTTCAAGGCACTCACAGTGCAAGTATTTGTCTCACCGGTGGTGGAGAAAGAAAAGCTTGCTCACCAACGGTATGGCCTTGAGCAGCATGGTCTCGCTATTAGAGAATACACAAATCAGTTCCTCAACCTTACCATGTATGTTGAGTTGATTAGTGATGATGCCAAGTTACACAAGTATGTGTATGGACTAGATCCCCAACTCTCGGCCGATGTTTCAGTCGAAAATCCATCAGATCTGTTCAAAGCTATTGAGTTGGCTGAGAGGTATTCTTGTAAGTATTGCCGGGATGCTTCATTGCAGCATGGACAGTAAAGAGGGACATCTTAGCCAGTGTTTGGGTAGCAAAGAGGACCTGTGTAGTCACATTTCGGGCATTAAAGAGCTGCTATAAGGTCAGCACAGTTCGGGGCAAGTTATAGTGGTGGTAACGTGCCATTCAACACTCCTAAGATCCCCACATACCTCACTTTTCATGGCTCAAGACCACAAAGTGATTTCAGGATATCAAACAGCCTGAGAATGGATAGTAGGCAAGGGGACAGTAAGAATAAAAATCCTTTAGCCTTTGGCAATCCAAAGTCCATTCCCATGGATTTACATAAAGAAAGGAAGGAAAAAGGGCTTTGTTTCAAGTGTGACGAGAAGTATACAGTTGATCAAGCCTCAAAATGCACTTTTAGAAATGTTAAGGCATGGGTTCACATCATGTTGGTATTTGAGGCCTCACAAGACGACCCTGAGGATGCACATGATTTTATAATGACTACTGAAACGGATGACGTTGATGAAGAATTCGGTCAAGAAGAGTTCTTTGACCCTAGTGATTCTTTTCCTTTTGACCCTGGTGGTCGTGTATCATGGGATATGGGTGGAAAGAAGGAACCACATGTTGAAATACAAGTTGCCACTATTTATACCTTATATATGGATGCTTGGATAGGATCCAGAAGCCTAATATATTGCGTATTAAGGGCAAAACTCATGGGAAGGATGTGTTTATACTTGTAAATAGTGGTAACACTCATAGTTTCATTAATAGAGTAGTCATAGATAGGCTGAAGTGTTTTCCCATTGATTTACAGTAGCCATTGAAGGTGCAAGTTGCCAATGGGGATGAAGAATTTATCACTTAATTGTGCCCTGTTGTTCATATTCAGCTTGCTGAAATTTTTGGAAAGAAAATGGATTTGATTGCATTGGAGATGGGGCTTATAGATGTTGTCTTGGGTTGTAATTGGCTGAAAACTTTGGGCACTATAACCATGGATTTTTCCTTAATGTATATGGAGTTTGTTAGTGTGGGATAGCTCATTCACTTGTTGCAGGAAGTCAAAATAACAGTGAATTTCAGCTCATTACCAACAAACAACTCAAGAAAGAGTTCAAGAGATGGTCCCAAATCTTGTATTGCAGTTAAATAAAGAAAACTCAGATCACTCCACTAAAATAGTAAAGAATTCAGCATTGAGAGCTCTTTTAGAAGAGTACAAGGACCTCTTCCAAGTACCTACAGCACTACCCCCTAATAGGGCAGTTGATCATCCCATAGATTTGGAGCCTCAGTCAAAGCCTATGAACAAGCCACCTTACAGATTGCCTAGGTGTGAAAGAGAAGAAGTTGCCAAATAACTCAAAGAATTATTGGACATGGGATGTGTTGAGCCTAGTTCTTCACCATATGCTTCCCCTATGTTATTGGTCAAAAAGAAGGATGGATCTTTCAGGATGTGCATAGACTACAGGGATCTTAATAAGATCACTGTGAAGAATAGGTACCCCATTCCATGAATAAATGACTTGCTAGATGAGCTCAAGGGGAACTTTCTTTACAAAGATAGATTTAAGGCCAGGCTATCACCAGATCTGCATGAGGGTAGGGGATGAGGTCAAAACAACATTTCGGACTAATCGAGAGGTTTATCATTTCTTGGTTGAGCGGTGATTTTTGACTTCGTGAAGTGCTTAAAACTAGCCAAAAAATCCAAATTTAAAGGGAAAAATAGACTTCATCGAAGGCGGCATAAGCAATTGAATCGATTTTAAGCCGAAAGCAATCGACGGGTTCCAAAAGTTCTTTAAAGACCCACCAAGCGATGGTTGGGAAATTTTCATAATTTACAAGGATGTCGGATGAGACTTCAGGAGATGCCAAGTAGTCCAGGACCTCAAGACAGACGTGCCAGATTTTTCAGACCTTGAATCAGAGGACGGACGCGAGAATGGGAGTGCACGAGGCTAAGACCAAAAGAGAGGAAGTCTAAAAAGACTTAAGGGGTAATGGGGTGACCCTTGGGCTCTCGCACCCCCCAATTTTCACGTGATGGGGGGGGCATTGTTTTTTTGTAAAAAAGAAAGAGGGAGAAGGGGGCTATGGCACCTCCATATACCCATACCAACTAACCACAGTAGCCTGATGCTTACTTCCTTCTCTCTCCATCACTGTTCTCCGCTTGTCCAATGGCTACCGAGTTGTTGAGATGAGAAAATAGTATTTCTCTCACCTCCCTCTCTCTCCCCTTTATGGGTTGTTCATGCGCACTACCTTGAAGGAGGAATCGGGAAGCAAATTGAAGAAAATAATGATGGAGATAATGGAGATGCTAAATATTGATGTGCAGCATGGAATTGAGAGTAATGGAGGCTCTGTCCGCTGGTCATGTAGTCATTCAATGCGTCTCGGGTTTTGTAAAAACACAATATGACTATTTTTTATGAAGAAAATGAAGGTTTCATGACATTTTATGATGGAAATGATATTCTTATGCAATAAAAAATCATTTGAGTGCTGCTTGCATCATGTCTAATTACTATTTATCAAAAAATTCTGATTTCATAGTGATTTACATGCGCTATTTAAATCCCACAAAACCCGAAATGTGGTTTTTAAGGGTAAAATGATGGTTTTGCCATTTTCAGTGGGTGAAATGTGTTCGTATGAGGAAAAATAGAAAATAAAATTTAATTTCAGTATGCTAAAATGATTGGTATTAAAAAATAAAAAAATAATAGTGATTATTGTTAAAAAATGCTAAAAAAATAAGAGAAAATATGGAAAAAATAGAAATACACTTCATAAAAATAAGAAAAAATATAATGAGTGTTTGTGAATATATGGTAGTGGTGGAGCATGAGGTTTATCTTGAGTTTTTCCTATCTCTTTTTTAAATTTTTTGATTTATCACTTTTCATACATGAAAATATGAAAAAATGAACCCTACACCTATGCAACGGAAACACTACCTAAAAGTAGGGGGTGGGATGCTTGAATGATGCGATTTGGATGCTATTTATTGTTGACTTTGTTGATGCATATCATGATATAGGTTTTGTTTTATTTTAATTAAGAGGACAGTAGCATGAGCATTACCTCAGTGCTATCCTTATATCGCTGTAACGAGTTAGTAAATGCACATTGAAAACCCTGATTGTGCACGACACGTTTCTGATTGAAAATTATGTTTGAGAACTTTAGGATCATCCACATTTTCATGTGCATACCAACCATGTTTTTAGAATAAAAAGAACTGAGAAGAAATAGTGGGCTTATGTGCTCTGAGAAGAAACATCAAGTTGAAATATAAAAAGAGGAATGTGCTGAGAGGGCTCGATAGTGGTTGAAGATCCTAAGGTGTTATTCTCCTCAAAGGAGCAGCCGGTTACGCAGAAGCGGTAGTGGTTCTAATAACCTGAGTGTCACAAGCAGCCCTTTGAGTGCAAGAGGAAGTCTTAGTATTTTTCCTCTTCCAGTCAATCAACCCACTTCAAGTGGGGGTGTAGTTTTACCTACACAAACTCCTATTGTCAATTTGGTTGTAGCCATGGCACAACCCATCGCAATTCTAGCAGGGACATCGAATTTATTGGCATTAGGAGCACATTTTCCCATCTTCCATGTGTTAGTAGAACAAGATGGAGAACTCAATATTAAGGAGTTTCAAACACTCATGTTCAACTATTGAATCCAAGACGAAGGACACTTAATGATGTTCTTCAACTTGACATTAAAAGGAAGGGCAGCAGTATGGTATCACAGTCTAGAGGCTCGAACCATAACTAGCATTGACCAAATCTTCATGGCCTTCCGTAGAGAGTTTTTCTTGAGAGGGGTGGATAGTATTGGTTGTGTGTCTTGAATTTAACACGCCAAGAGCCAAATGAGAATGTCTAGGCCTATGCCAAGAAACTAATGCAAGTTCTTTGCAAACTTAATACTTATATCTCCATTCCATCGACTGCATAGTTGCAATATTTCCTACATGGATTGGATTTCAACATCCAGGTGCAGCTGAGTGGTGCCACTTTGACTGATATTGACACTACTATTATCCAAGCATAAGTAGTAGAGTCACGCTTGCAAGCGGCTTATGCAGTAAGGATAAATTGGAATGGTAATAATTTTGGCACTGACCAACGGGATTCAAGGGAAACCCATGTCAAATGCAAATGGAAGAGGGAGTATGATGCCAAACTTGCCTATGTTACTAGCTCCTCCCGCTATGACGCCCATGGCTAGTCAAACGGCCCCAGTGAATGGTGGAGGCCAAACAATGAACCCTAATGTTGTCCCAATAGGTCAGTGATCAATTCCTAATCAAGTGATTAGGCCAATGGAATGATAGATTGACGATGGTGGCTATGAGTCCAGTTCCTCAAATGTCCTTGGTGAAGTCAAGGATATGATGAAGCACTACACTGATATAGACAAATAGTTGTGGATGTCAATTTCTTTAAGAAGCAGCAGAATTTGATAGGGAGTCGACGCCTTGAAGAGGGTGTCCCCTCAAGATTCAGTTGTAAGTGGTGTGGCGGCCAACGTTTCCCTTGGAATTCTCCAAGTGTCTGATGCGATATTTGTGGAAAGTCTGGCCACTTAGCTGCTACTTGTTGGAATAAGATCAGTTCCCTCCAACAAGGAAGTAAACAACTAGGTCCAATTAATCATTGTGCACAAGGAAATAATCTCCAGCAAGATGATGGACCAAGACAAATATTGCAAAGAGGAAAGGCTATTGTAGAGGAGTTGCCTCATGGTAGTGGAGTCAGTCTTATTGCGGCTATATGTGTCAATGATGCTGAAATTGCTAATCTATGAGCCGTAACAAGAGGTCAAAAGACTAGAGAGGGTGACAAAGGAAATGTAAAACCTATCGAGGGAAAACCTAAGCAAGATGTTAGGGGAAAGCAAGTCTTCAATCCTCATATGGAAGGTGGAACTCTAAGGCCTATTGATAGTAAATTTGATCCCGAGAAGGATAAATGATTGCCAAGAAAGAAGAAAAAGTTAAAAAAGAGGCACTAAAAGTCAGTCCAAAAAGGAGAGAATGGTTTGGCGAGAGAAGAGAAATTCAGCTAACTACCATAACTTTGATTTAGCAAGTTCTCTTTGCAATGTTAAATGAGATGTGAATCTCCTACAATTGATTAAAATTTCTCTAGGAGTACGCAAGGAATTCAAGAAAATCCTGCGTATTAGGTATATTATAGAACCTTTGGGCATAGCTAAAGTGGGAGAAGATTGGTTCAATCATGCTAAAAAGCATTGTCCCAAGGTTCCAGCATATGTGGATGGAATATTAGTGGAGCATGCTATTGTGGACACTAGATTCTTCGTCAATATCATGAGTTCAAACTTGATGGAGAGGATAGGTCTAGAAATCCAAAAATATGGCTCCACACATCTTAGGATGACTGATGTGACTGACAGTCTAAGGCAACCGGAAGGTTGCATCACTAAACTCTACGTTATCGTTGCAATCGTGGAATGCTATCTGGACTTTAGGTTGATAAGGTTTGCAGGACGTCCTAGTTGTTGAGTTTTGCTAGGCAGGCCATGGATTTTACGAATAGATTGTCAAGTCGATATACGCGCTAGTCAAGTGATTCTAGGTAGAGGTGCACCGTATAGTAGTGGATGCTCACCCTAAGTCTCGTCAAAGTGAGAGAACTTCCTTATCCTCTACTGAACTAGAAACAGTAGATGATCCATCTGGTAGTGAGACATCATTGAGCGATGGATCTAAAGAAGAGTCCACTACAAAAGGCATCTATTAGATAACATTGAATGAGCCGATAGAGCCTCATGATTGAATAAGAGACATGGGTGTAATTGAGTTGAACCTTGGTATGCCAAATGATTCGCGGCCAGTTAAATTAGGTTCCACTCAATTCAGAAGAAAGAGAGGACTATGTTCCCTTAATTCAAGAGTTCCAGGATATTCTTGCTTGAAGCTATGATGAACTTAGAAGTATTCCTCCTAGCCTCGATGTTCATACCATTCCTCTAAAGGAAGGAAGTTGGTTTGTACGTGAGAAAATAAGGTGCATGTCTTTTGAACTAAGGGATGGGCTGTTTGAGGAGCTACAGAAGTTGCGAAAAGTAGGTTTGATCTTCCTTGTTCAGCACACTTCATGGTGTTCACTAGTTGTGATCGGAAAGAAGAAATATAATCAAATTCAACATTGTGTAGACTTTAGAGAGCTGAATAAGCAAACTATTAAGGACTACTACCCATTGTTATTTATTGAATAAATTTTGGATCAACTAGTAGGTAGGGAAATATATTCATTCATGGATTGCTTTGCGGGCCGATATAACTAAATGGTGATTGCTGAGCAAGTCAAGCTGAAAATAATGTTTATTACTGTCTTCAGTATCTTTGCATACCATTTGATGCCGTTTTCTTTATGTAATTCGCCTGGTTTGTGGCAAAGAACATTCGACAAGACCTTTGGTGACATCTCCCTCGAGGAGTTGAAATTATTCATTGATGACCTAAGGGCCGCTACCATACGAGAAAGGTAGTTGATTATTTTGCGGAAGTGTTTTTAGCGTTGCAAAAAAAAAATCATAGCTCTTAACCCACGGAAGTGAATATTTGGGGTGCCTTATTAGCTATTGTTAAGCCATGTGGTTAGTGTAGTAGGGATTGCAACTGACTCTGAAAAGATCAAGGTCATAGCTGCCATGAGTCTGCCACACGTACTCCAAAGATAATGCATAGCTTTCTGTCATTGGTAGGATATTATTGAAGGTTTATCAATGCCTTGGTAGAAATAATGTTGCCACTAACAAACCTATTGTCCTTTAACTATCCGTTTGCATGGAGTGATGCTGTTTGCAAAGTATCTTTTGATGGTATGAAGCAGGAGCTTGCCAAAGCACCTGTTTTAAAAGCACCTGAAAGGAACGACATGTTTTACATATTTTCAGTAGCCACCATGTATAGTATTAGCTGTTTTTTGGCCCAAATTTGGGAGGAAAAGTGGTACCATTCGATAGCCTTTGCTAGTCGAAAGTTGGGCATATCAGAAATTAACTACACCTATATGGAGAAGTTGTGCCTTGCAATGATATTTGCAACCAAAAGGTTCAAGCATTACATTCTCCACGAGAAGGTGGTTTTTTATATAAAGGCAGAAGGGATTCGATTGTTATTGAACAAGTTACAGCTGCATGATCATTTAGCAAAGTGGTTAATCACTTTGCACGAGTTTGATTACAAGATTAAGAGCAATACACCGAAGCTACATGGCATTGTAGAATTACTTGTGGATTTCAGAGAGCCAAAAGAGGTATTGGTTGAAGAAAGTGGCATGGAAACATTGCTTAAGATTGATATGACATCTATTCCCTCCTAGTATGCTGCTATAATGCACTTTCTATCTATGGGAGAGGCTAGAGATACTCTTATCAAATTTGAGAAGAGGAAGTTTAAACAACAGTCTTTAAAAATTTCCTTGATTGCACAAACACTATATCGATAGGGGGTTGATAATATCTATTGTTGATGTGTGATGCGTGATGAGGTTCCATTTATATTGGAGGAGTGGCATGACTCCACTTATGGGTGGAGGGAATTTGGCTTGGCAATTGATGGCATAGAAGGCTTTAAGAGCTGGATATTGGTGGCCGTCCATCTTCCAGGATTCATTTGAGTATGTTAAGAGATGTGATACATGTTAACGACATGACATTGGAGAGAATACCAAGTGTCCACATACACCTATTATGGCTATCCTTCCATTTGAGAAGTGAGGTATCGACTTTGTGGGTCCTAATACCCCATCGTCTACTACTCAAAAGAGATATATTATAGTGGCAACTGATTACTTTAAGAAGTGGTCAAAAGCATGGACGATGAGGCAAGACAATGCAAAAGAGACTACGAGTTTCCTACTTAATCAGATCATTTGCCATTTTGGTCCATTAAAGGAAATAGTATCAGACTTGGAACTCACTTTTTAAATAAGGTGATTAAAATCTTGACTTAATCCTATAAATTAAGCATAACAAGATGACCCCCTATAATCTGCAAGGAAATATAACTAGTATACAAAGTTGTATGTGGGGATATGGGCATATAATACAATTATGGGAAGAAGTATGTCTTGCCCTTAGAAATTGAGTTGCCAACCATAAGATTCACCATCAATCATTCTTTGGGTGATGAGGATGCCCTATTCGAGCGTTTTATGACTATAGCCTACTTAGATGAGCTCAAATTGCAGAGCTTGTTACACTAGGAAGTAGCTAAGCATCGGATGAAGCGACTGCATGATTTAAATGAGAAGAAATATACCTTTAAGACATTACATTTAGTTCTATATTATGAAGCACGTAGGGAGCTATTTCTAGGAAAGTTGGAACCTAGATGGGATGTCCCTTACACGGTAGTTAGGATAGGTAAAAATAAGTCCATGACTTTACTAGCTGATCAACAAGGAGTGGAATTTAAAAATAAGGTTAATCTTAATAAGATTAAACCTTTTTATTTTTGAGTATGCTAGCATGATAAATGCATTACAGGTGCCTACAGGGGTTGATCTAAGACCTACGAGAGAGCTTAAACTAGTTGATGGGGTGATTAATTCCTTATTTGGAGCACCCATATCTAGAGCAAAGATATCATTAGGGGAAGTTTATCTGGTGGACTAAAGGATACAAAGTGGTTGAGCAAGAAGACGCTACCTTTTTGTGGAAAATCAAAGTTTTTTACCATCAGTGTTTACAAATTTTGAAAAGCATCCCTTGTTGAGTTTAATGAACAAGGTGGGATGGAGCGATAAGTTCATCCTCTACGCATGCTGAATTTTGACTATCATAATTACAAATAGAGGAGTTCGTGATGGCTAGCTGTGTAAACCCATTGTGGACGCACACATTATATTTTGATGGAGTGTCGAGGGGCCCTAATAGAAAAGGGAGTGTTGGAGTAGTTATCTGAGATCCTCGACGTAAAATTACAATGAAATTAGTTGTTTATCTATGGTCCGACTCACTAACAACATGGCGGAGTACAATGCCTTGATTATGGGACTAAATATTGCCAAAAGAAAGGTGGTATTCGGTAGTTGTTAGTAAAAGGGGATTCCCAGCTGATCCTAAATCAACTAAATGGGACATACACAGTCTGGAATCCTATCCTTTGCATGTATCATTGAACTGCTATGACCTTCTTAATGAATTTGAGCACCTCTCTCCTCAGATGATTCCACATTCTTGGAATCATTTTGCGGATTCATTAGCCAATTTTGCTTATGAAGAGGACCTCTTCTTCAACTGTGGTCCTGGTCCGAATGTTGCTATTGATAATGAGACAAGACCTGGTCATTTGTGGGGAATTTTATCATACCACACATCGTATCGTAGGTGTATGGGTAATGCAAAGAGTGACCGAGACCCATCTACCACTATTATGTGGGATCCATAGGTTGATTAGGTGACATATATGCGTATGCCTCTTGCTATATATATAGGAGGTATGGGCCACAACTTGATGCATTTAGTTTAGGACTGAGAGCCCTATTTTTTCCCTTCAAATGGACTGTATTTTTGCATATCTCCATTCTTCCAAGGAGGGATATCTATGATTTGGTTTGCTTCATTTCTTTAGGGCAAGAGGGCCAGTTTCTTTAAGATTTTTATGTTTGATTTCATTAGGCCATGTGGGTTTGTCAGTTTGTAGTAAAATATTCTATTTCTTTAGGCCAAGAGGGCCATATGTCTCTTTGGTGCAGGTACGTTTGATGGTTTTTTATTTTAGTGATTACATCATACAGGTTGGTGAAGACATTAGAGTGAGCCTTTGCTACGGAGGAGCTTCTTGTGTCCATTCCAAAAGGTTTCGTCCCCTTTTCCCGAGTCTTTTCCCTTAAGTAAATAATGATGTATGTGTATGTAAGGGGGTACTTCCTTTTTGTTTGTTGGGGACCGGTGATCAAGGCATGAAGTCCCAAGTTTAGGTTATGTATGTTTGTGGGAGGTCTAAGTAGTCATTGCCTTCTGCAAAGGCATTGTCTGGCACTGAAAGACGTGTTTTAGATGGGAGTTCTAGTGACCCTCTTCTGCTGACCTGTTAGGTGGCCGTTCTAGGAGTTTCTGTTAGTCAGAGGTAGTCAGAAAAGCCTAGCAAACAAAATTATGATTCAAAGAACACAAACCCTAAATATCTAAAAGAAAATATATGACTATATGGAGGTGTATAAAAAGGGATTCTAACCCAAAAATAGAGAAGGAAAGAAAGAAAAATCTTTGAGCAGTTGTTAATCGCCTCATTAGGATCGAAAAACATTAAAAATGGCACTTTTGTTAATCCATGGATTAAGGAAAGGGCCAAATATATTTTGCCACATGGACAAAAATATGGTATTGTTGTCTCCTCCGATTTTGAGATAGTAGAGTTTATTTTGTGGTTCTCCCCTTCTCTTTAGCTGAAATCTTCAAACCCTGAGAAGTTTTGGCAGTCCCAATGGCCCCTATTAACTAATAAAAGCTGACAAAACCTCTGAGGAAGACATGAAAAAGTTAAGTTAATTGAGAGCATTTTGAGAATCCGGAGAATTTTCAAATTTCTTGGTGCTCATAGTATTTTTAATTTGTCTCCTTGACCTCGCTCTTTAGTTTTCTTTCTTTGCACATGGTCTACATACTCATTGTCTTTTACATGGTGCCCAAAAGGCATCCTTCCCATTTCATAAACTCTTGCACCATGTATAGCAAGAGCGCAAATGGAGAATGGGAGCTCAAAACATTTACTATAAATGATCGGGTTACAATGCTACCATCTTGTAGGAGCTCTCACAGAGTGAAAAAAACAAAACAAGGGGATATCAAATATCATTGGAAGGGACGTATCTTTGCCTTCAAAACCAAGCCTCAAGGCTAGTTTGCTTTGGTGCAACATGTTTACATGGCTAGAGATATGCACTTGGATCCATGGGAATGTTTTTTCCAACAAGCACACTATAAGTTTCAGTTTTAAAATATGCGTGAGTATATGGTTTTGTTTAAAGCATATGTTAAGTAATGGATTGTTGGTTGTAGATATCTTTCCATCAACAAGTTTTGAGTGGCAACGTGTGGAGAGCCTCAACGGAACATTCCATGCCCACTACAAGATATAGGCCTTATATCGACGTTTAAAGAAATGAAAATGCAAATAACAAAATTTGTCGTTGTCGTCGCAAAAAGCATCGTCATTGGCAACACCATAGAACAGTCGGTATTACTGTCGGTATCAGCGTCGTCGGTATTGGCATCAGTATCATTTGCGACGCTGATACCGACAGTTTGCGATGCCTATAATGACGCCAATAACAACGCGAGCAGTAAAATTTGCGATGCTAATAGCGACGGTAACATGGAAAAAAAAAACTGTGGCAGGGCAGCAAGCTGCCTTACCACATATAGCACTGTGTGCTTTATGAGAGCCATACAAAATAGTTTCTGCACTATTGTGTACAATGCACTTGCAAACAAAAACAATGTACATTGAAATCATAAAACTGATACATGAAATAAATACATGATCGCATAAATAGCGATTGGTGCAATCACGACAAGATATCACTAATACATAGAAAATGTCTACATAGATCACGCGACTCAAAAATAAAGGTGTGAGCTCCTGGGATCCAAGGGCGAGCTATAAATCCTCGTCCCTCGAAAGCTCGTCCCACTGCAAAGGAGCATCAAATGGACTCTGTAGAAAAAGAAACAACACATCACTCCACCATACAATAATGCATTCAAACATCTCATGGTAACTACGGACAAGAAAGATGAGTGACTTACAAGGCCGCCGCATCTATACAATCGGTTGATCAATGCAGTGAGACCGTGCTTCTCTGCATATCAAGTCTCAAGGCCAGTCGGATCGCGATTTGTAATGGAGCACTGCAAAGAAAACAAAATGCTAATTGTTAGAAATATGATTATCAGTACAAAGAATATTTTAAAAAAATAAACAAGCAAAAAAAAAAGAAAAACTTACAAAGTCCTCCAAATATGTCCTGTGGCCACCACTCCCAAGATGATGGACCACTCTGGCGTCGAGTCGTACCCTCGCACCTCGCGCTGCTGACTCCAACGTCCTGCAGAATCTGTAGCCTCCTCCCTCAGTCGGTGCTAGTCATCTGCATCTAACCACTCGGGCTTTGCAGCCCCACTCTTGATTGCCTTGCGTGCGTCGAATCATCTATGTGATATGTATGCATGCATGCAATCCATCATCCAGCCCGTAGAGAATCTATCTACTGTGGCTGTCACTGGAAACTCCTCGTGCAAGGATGCTACTATGTAGTCCTTGCTCCCCTTCCGTATGTTCTTCCAATGATCCAAGATATGCTGAAAAACTTGTTGGCACAACTCTCTCATGCAAGCCATCACCCTCCTCCCCTGATCATTCATGATGATGGCTCCTGACCTACTATCAACTAGATATCCATAAGCCCCCAGGAGTCTGCCTAAGATGGGTCCTCTCCCATCTGCGTCCACGCTCTTGGGCATATCCAGGAAACCCATGTGCATCCAGTGTACTGACGGGGGTAATATCTCTCGGAGTGGCATCCACAGGGGTGCCACCTCTGCTGACGGCTGCGCAAAAGCCGGAGTAACTGGAGTAGACGTCCCCACAGGTGTGACAAATCCTGGAGGTGACGCAGCTCGAGCTGAACGACGAGACGGAGACATCGCGTTTGTGTCTCCAGAGCTCCCTGGAAGGGCCATGAGAGTGAGGAGTCGCACCTGTATCCCGTGTCGATCGTGGGCTCATTGCCTCTGTATCTCTACAGCATCCCCCTGATCCCGATGCACTTCCTCCCTCTAGCCCAAGTCATGAACATCGAGCTCGTCTGCTCGAAGCCAAAGCAACCAATCGTGCTGAAGCAGATCTAGCAGAGCACCCTGATGAAGACGGAGACAACTCTTGGTCTGCCATCTCTCTGAATCTGGCAATCTGGTTTGGAGACATGCGTGCGAAGATGTCCTGTAACTCCTCATCACTCATCCCTCGACTCATCCTGAAAATGTCACCTGCATAGATAAAAAATGATGTTAGAATAATAAATTTAAATCATACAAAGCACAATAATATAAATCATTTAAAAAAATCTCACTTAAAATGCATATCTTATGTACCCTTATAAGGGATTGAACAACGAATTGAGTAAGTGGATGCTCCAAGTATGAAGTATCCTATGGTCCCATGTTAATCTCCTGACACAACTCCACATACACTAGAAGGTTGATACACATGTAACCATAAAAGAATGAGTCCACCTCCTTCTCAAAGAATTCTTGGACTCCTGTATTTCCATCATTGTTAGCCGATGCTGGCTCCAAGCTTTCGACGGCCTCCATCCCTTGCAATATCGACCCCTCTACTTGCATATTATCTTCATCTATGCTCGGAACATTGCTTTGATCATATACTCTCGCACTTCAGGAAGTTGAAGGTATAACATACCACCATCGAGGTTGTCGGGGGTTTGGATAGAAGATTACTTGTTCACAAACACATACAAGAGAGTTCAAACCATTGTGACATAAACCATGTCGTAATACAATTAGCAAGCAAATGAGTCCATGCACCTGTTCACAATGGGCCGGCAACACAAAGGTGTCATGCAAATCTGTCTATTTTTTTTTGGAATCAATTTCTAGAAATCCAGATGGACCTCATCGAACTGTTGCTCCAGCTCCTCCAAGTACCACTTTGAACCACTGCACATCGAATAGTATCATGGAGAAGCTACGGTAATCCACTGTAACAATACTTTACAAATTCCAAAATACTCCATCTCATCCACAACCGTGTTTGGATCCGTTTCTTGTCACCGGCTCTCTTGCTCAAACCTCGCCATGATACCACAGTCCATTGTGGAGCACATTTTGTCAATATGCTCCACGTGAAAACGCCGTTCGTGCGACCACACTGCACTATATATTTTGTACTGTACATTGAAACACTCAAATTAGATGTCGCATATAAAATTTAGATACGAAGATTCTAAACCCCTCATCACCTTTGGACTACATTCCCTCGAGAATTCCCACTCCTCCATTGAGACCTCTGTCCCTTTGCGAGACGCTACGGTCAAAGCTCCATGAAACCATCGTGTTGATATAAACCGCAGCATCTCCTCCATGCCTTCAGGATATCGAATCGGTTGATGATGCACACTATGTCAGAATTTAGCTCGCGCTTCCTCTCAATCTTGCCTAACGATTTGGTACTTGGTGAGTCATGTCTCCATAGAGGCATGGTGCAACATACAAAAGCGATTCACCTTCTCTTCCATTGAGGCATCCATTCTTTTTTCTACCCCATTTCCAACCACTACATCTCTAGTCAGTATATCATTGTCCTTCAGCGACTATAGCATTTCATTGTCTAGTTCCATCGTTGGTAGCCATTGTGAAATATGCACTAGCGCCTTAGACACTAACCAACCTTCGGCCATGCTACCTTCTCGCTGAGCTCGTTGTCGCACAAAGCCTTTCAAGGTTTTCATGAAGTGCTCCAAGAAGAACATCCATCATGTATGACGGGTCCAACAATCTCCACTTCATCCACAAGATGCATAAGAAGGTGGATTTGTATCGTGAGCATGCTGGTGGGCAGATATTTCTCAAAGAGATAGACCATCTCCACTGCTCCCCCCCTCGCGGATTCAATAGAGGACGTCTTAATCTCCTTCTGTGAGATCCATTGCATCAAAGTCGACAACCTGTAAATGGCCCCGCGTATTTTTGGAGTAAGACATCCTGCGATCGCGATCGGTAGTACAAACTGCCACAAATGAGAAAGCATTATGAATAATGGCTACATTCCAAATAGTAAAATTCCCACGCTAATTACAATCCATTCGTAGTACAAACCTGACATATCTTATGCCAATCATGGGATTTTAGCCCTGATAATTGGTTGTCTTTAGAAATTGTGGACCTGAGAGAACGCATCATACCCGTCGGAGTACGTATAGACTTTATTACTTGCTTCACAATGCGCTCTTCTTTAGTGGACAAAACCCAAGGAGTGTGAGGAAGTTGTACGGACCATTGGCACTCGATTGCAGCCAAAGTGCCTCCATCTTACCTACCTCCTTCAAATCCATTCGTGCCCCTATAGTGTCTCTCTTTCCTATGATGTGGTCCCATAACAAGCTACCCACATTTTTGAAAATATGCATGGGATCCAACAAGTGGTTGTGACCTGTAAGTGGGTCTAATATGGCAACTCGTAGAAAATTGAGAACCGCCGCATTCCATTTGGATGTGATTCCGCGTGGACCATTTTTAGCTCATACCAGCTTGTGGCATTCATACATGTTGGAGATCGTCCAAGGAAACGTTTCCTGAGTTCATGATCCTCCAGGAAGAAAGCAACGTGTCGTTGATATACCATCTTCTTCATGGTTTGTGACCTTCAGGAGTCTAACTGTGGCCCGCACAATGAACATGCATAATAACTTGAGGTAACTTGACCTGTTCCAACACCATGACCTAGTGAATACTTGGTTGAACGAGATAAAATATAGATATTACCAGCGAGAATGGAGGCCTGCTCACCTGAGCACTCTCCCAATCCCAGAAAGTCATGCATCGTCCACATGAGAATGGCTCGAATATTGGTTGACCGCCGATCATCGCGCCTGCTTATATCTTGCATAGTGACCCCCTCCTCCCAAAAAATCTTAAGCTCATCAACTAATGGACAAAGATACATGTCCATATTTTTTACTTTGTAGCGGCCTAGAACGGGCAAGCTAAGGATGAGATGTCCTTTCTTTGTAGAAAGCCATGGAGGGATATTGTAGTTGACAAGGACTATAGGCCACACACTGTAAGAAGTTGAGTGCAGACCGAATGGGTTCACGCCATCCATTGCAAGACCGAGCCGAAGATTCCTTGGCTCTCGAGAAAAGCCTGGGAAGGTTGAGTCAATGTGGCTCCATGAGCATGAATCCGCTGATATTCGTTGAACTCCATCCGTGGACCTATTCTGCACATGCCACGTGGTTTATGTGGGGGATGAGCGGAAAGTGTTTGAGAACTTTTTGAGGGATGATTTGCCCTTGCAAGTCCTGTCGATACCTGTGAGCACCACACTTTGGACATGTCTCCATAGTCTCGTATTCTCCTCAAAACAATATGCAATCGTTGATACATGCATGGATGTTATTGTAGTCCATGCCAAGCTTTCGTAAAACAGGTCGTGTACCATCATGAGACTTAGGCATGGTATTTGCAGGTGGTAATATATGATATTTCAATAACCTGAAAAAAATCATAAAACACCTTGAAAAAGCACAAATGTTTGTAATATTAGTGCAATTTTTTTTTTCAATGAAGCGTATGTATAGGGTACCTGAATAACTTGGTCACACTCGTATTGCTCCACCCGTATTTTGCTTGCATACTTGAGAGTACAAGCACTGTCTTCAGTCGAGATACTCGGCACCTATCATATAATGGTATGGATGCTTCCTCTCTAAGTGGATCAAAAGTCTCGATATCCATGGGAATCAAAGCATTGATCATTGCCTCCATCTCAGGCTCCAAGATTGTAGGTAGGTCTGGAAGGTTGCCTGTCTTCTCTGGCATTGATGGTATATATTGGCCTTGCAAGTGGTGGATTGGCTCCTGCACTCCATCCATCACACGCCCACGTACTCTTCTAATTGGCTGCAAAGGGTGGACTCCCCCTTGGGATGAGACATCATCTCTCTGGATAGAAAATTTGCCAGCGAGACCTAATCTTCTTGTATATGGTATTCAATTAGCTTGCGAGTACAATGCATGATTGATATTAACTTCAAATTACCATTTGCTGAAAATCCGTAATCGCCTGATTAATGATCTCAGATTGAAACTTGCCAAATCGTCATACGTGTTCTATAGACAATCAACGTTTTCGTCTAACTGCCAGCTTGCATTGAGAGCAAGGACATGGGACACGCTGATTAAGATACGCCTCGCAATCTTGAACAATATGACCTTCTTCGTTTTTCATTTTGTCTAGGTTACAACAAGCAATTTGTTTTTGTTATCATTCTTTTCTTTTCTTAGATTGTTATCCTCTCCTTCCATCTCTCTCTTTTTCTATGACCTAGCATATAGTATCATAGAACATTAGTATTTAGTACCTAGTACTCAGTACCTAGCACATAATATTTCATTTTCTCTCTTCCTCTCCCTCTCATTTTCTCTCCCTCCCTCGCCCTCACCCTCTCTTCCTCTCTTTCCCTATTAGGTTTAATGATATTTCTCTTTTTATCTCTCCTCTCTCTCTCTCTCTCATTTCATTTTCTCTCTCCTCTCTCTTTCTCATTTACTTTTTCTCTCTTCTCTCCCTCTCTCATTTCCTCTCCCTCCCTCACCCTCACCCTCTCTTTCTCTCTTTCCCTATTAGGTTTAATGATATTTCTCTTTTTCTCTCTCCTCTCTCTCTCTCATTTCCTTTTCTCTCTCCTCTCCGTCTCATTCCTCTCCCTTCCTCTCCCTTTTTCTCTCTCCTCTCTCTCTCATTCCTTTTTTTCTCTCCTCTCCCTCTCCTCATTCCCTTTTTCTCTCTCCTCTCCCTCCCTCGCCCTCACCCTCTCTTTCTCTCTTTCCCTATTAGGTATAATGATATTTCTCTTTTTCTCTCTCCTGTCTCTCTCATTTCCTTTTCTGTCTCTACTCTCCCTCTCATTTCTCTCCCTCCCTCTCTCTTTTTCTCTCTCCTCTCTCTCTCATTCCTCTCCCTCCCTTGCCCTCTCTCATTCCCTTTTCTCTCTTCCTCTCCCTCTCTCGCTCTCACCCTCTCTTTCTATCTCTCTTTTCCTATTAGGTTTAATACTTTTTCTCTCTTTTTCTCTCTCCTCTCTCTCTCTCATTTTTTCTTCTCTCTCCTCTCCCTCTCTCATTTACCTTTCTCTCTTTTCCTTTCTCTCTCATTTCATGTCCCTTCTTCACCCTCACTCTCTCTTTTTCTCTTTCTCTATTATTTTTAATAATTTTTTCTCTTTTTCTCTCTCCTCTCCCTCTCTCATTTTCTCTCCCTCCCTTGCCCTCACCCTCACCCATACCCTCTCTTGCTCTATTTGCGTATTATGTTTAACATCTTATCTCTTTTTCTCTCTCCTCTCATTCTCTCCTTTTTTCTCTCTCTACTCTCCCTCTCTCATTTCCTTTTGCTCTCTTCCTCTCCTTCTCTCATTTCTTCTCCCTCCCTCTCCCTCTCCCTCTCTCATTCCCTCTCCCTCTCCCTCTCCCTCTCTCTTTTTCACTCTCTTCCTCCCCCTCCCTCTCTCATTTCCTCTCCCCCTCCCTCTCCCTCTCTTTAATTTCCCTCTCCCTCTCCCTCATTTCTTCTCCCTCTCTCATTACTTACAAATTATACAAAAAATAAATAAAAAAGAGAGAGAATACACTCTTCCTCTCTCATTCTCTCTCTCCCTCTCTCTCTTCCTCTCTTTCTCTGTCATTTCCTCCCCCTCCCTCTTCCATTTCCTCCCTCTCCCTCTCTTTAATTTCACTCTATTTCTCCCTCTCCCTCTCCCTCATTTCTTCTCCCTCTCACATTATATACAAATTATACAAAAACTAAATAAATAAGAGAGAGAATACACTCTCTCGATCATTTCATCCCCCTCCCTCCTCCATTTCCTCCCTCTTACTCTCCCTTCCTCCCCCTCTCCCTCCCTCCCCCATTTCCTCCCTCTCCCTCTCTTTGTCTCTCATTTCCTCTCCCTCTCTCAATATATATATACAAATTATAAAAGAAAAAGGGAGAGGGAGAGAGAGAATGCACTCTCCCTCCCTCTCCCTCTCTCATTTCCTCCCCATCCCTCTCCCTCTCCCTCTCCCTCTCTTTCTCTTTCTCTCCCTCTCTCGTTTCCTCCCCCCTCCCTCTCCCTCTCCCTTTCTTTCTCTTTCTCTTTCTCTTTCTCTCTCTCTCGTTCTCTCATTTCATCCCCCTTCCTCTTCCATTTCCTCACTCTCCCTCCCTCCCCTCCCCTCCCCCTCCCCCTCCCCCTCCCCCTCCCTCTCCCTCTCTTTCTCTCTCATTTCCTCTCCCTCTCTCAATATATATACACAAATTATAAAAGCAAAAGGGAGAGGGAGAGAGAGAATGCACTCTCCCTCCCTCTCCCTCTCTCATTTCCTCCCTCTCCCTCTCCCTGTCCCTCTCTATCTCTTTCTCTCCCTCTCTCATTTCCTCCCCCTCCCTCTCCCTCTCCCTCTCTTTCTCTTTCTCTTTCTCTTTCTCTTTCTCTTTCTCTTTCTCTCACTGTCTCTTTCTCTTTCTCTCCCTCCCTCTTCCTCTCCCTCTCTTTCTCTCTCATTTCCTCTCCTAAACAAGCAAAAGAGAAAGAGAATTAAACCCTAAAAAAGCAAAAGAAGGGGAGAATGGACTCACCGATGAGATATGGCGAGGGTTTGGCGGCTCCTCTTCACGATGAAGGCTCCTCCTCTCCTTCGTGATTCTACATTAGGGCAAAAAACGCTTCAAAAATGGCACTTGTAAGAAAGTGATTAAGTTGCTAATTAGTTGAGGTTTAGGAAGAATAAAACCTCTAAATTTGGTTGTCCAGATGTGATTAATGAGAGAATATTTGGTTCATTGAAGAGGTCGGCCATTAATTGCCCTCATCTTTTAATCCAGGTGAGGGGTCACCTTTTCGGCCGTTTATTGTCTTGGAACTCGAGAGATTTTGTATTTTTGAGATTTTCGTACGAACTTCGCATTTGTTTGCTCCCGCGTTTTCTTTCTATACACTATTCTCTTTTACCATTCCTTTTGCTGCACTTGCTTTCTATCACTGTGAGATTCTTGCTCGATTCATTTGCTAGAATGTCTAGCAATACTACTTCAAATAACATAGGTGCAAGCACACGTAAATACAAGTTATCTATTCAGCTAGATCCGACTTACACATCTTGGAGAAGTATACATCATCGAGTATTGATAGATGAGATTGAAGCCAACAGGTTGCGAACACAAGGAATGAAGCATATAGATTTGTGGGTGGATGGAAATATCTATCCCAGGGATCCTTCTACAGGTAAACCACCTCCTTTTTTGAATGTCCATGACTATATAAGATATGCTGGAGAAGGTTACAATGGAATGCTTGGCTACTGTATGAGGTTATACTCTGCATCTTACACATATATAGCTCAAGTGCACGAAATGAAAAAAGCACTAGAAACTACACAAACAAAAATTTTAGAGTTGACAAGTCAGATTGATATTTTGAAAAATGTTAACAACTCATTGTAGAATAAGCTAATACGCTTGAGAGAAACTCCAGTAGGATTTAGAGAGAGGAAGAGACCATTAAAAAATATAACCAGCTTGTGTGAGAGAGGAAAGAAAAGGAGACTAAATCTTACAAAGAAATATGTCTCTAACATACTAGGCATAAATATCCGAGAGAATGAGGAAAGAATCAAACTTGTGAAGGAAACCATGAATAAGAAAGACATTTTGAGGATTCTTAAGTCACCAGAAAATGTGGATTTGAGAGGTCCAACTCTGAGAGAGTTAGTGAAGGATTTAAAAGGCACAATGAAAGCAAATGAAATCGTAGAGACATGTGATACTGTGGGTATAAGTCGAAAAGGTTACCGTGCTATCTCTGGATTATGGTTTAAAAATCTTAAACGCAATAGGGTAACTATATTTGGATTGCCCCGAGCCCTTGCAGTTTCCACTGCAAGAATTTCCATGAATCGCAAGATTCCACATGTTTTTGGAGATTACTTTCACATCGAAAGGTCTATGTCCTATGAAAAACAAAAAAAACAGGCAATTTTTTATTACAATGAGTTTAACAATATATGGGTTGATCTAAAAGGGGTGTAAATTGCAATGGTTCACATGTATAAAATCACAGTAGAAGAAAGTTATGGTGTTCTAAAGTTTTCCTTGAAGTTGGATGAAGCACAGATTCAAAAGGGACAGAAGATGGAAAGAATTAGCATTTGCCTCATGAACATGGCATTGGACCATAGCAATGGCGAGGGCAAAGCTCCATTGCATAAGATCCAATCCGAGATGGAGATTTGGTGGATTGGTGCAGCCGAGGTACCAATTGAAAATCATCAAACGTTGAAATGGTTGTTCAACCATACAGGTATTCCAAATATCATTAAGTCTCAAAGTGAAGGCGAAATGTTGGTAGTTGATGGGGTTGGTAAATTTAATGTGGAATGGCATATGAGTGCTGATTTGAAAACTATCAAATGTATGCTTGGAATATGTAATGGTGCAAATGCAAAATATCCTTGCATTTATTGCATGGAAAGTATTGGATCCAAAGATTGGAGTAGTTTGCCACCAGTAAGAAGAGCCCCAAATAGAGACTCTATAGATTTGAGTAAATTTAAAAACATAGAAGGCATTTGGGATCCCATTCTTTCCATCTCTCTTAAGAATGTTCATATTTGTACTTTGCATGCAGAGATTAGAATAATCGATAAGCTTCTCAGGTTGCATCTTGGCTACGCATATTCCATTAAGCCATTATCTTTATCAGATGAGTGTATTGATAAATGCAAGGCATTGCTATCGAAAATGGGATTTCATGGGGGCCAAGTTCACTTGAGAAAGGATCCAATACTTTCAGGAAAAACAAGAGATATCTTGGCCGATGTCTCTATGGGAGGCTCAAAAGCTAGACGATTCTTAGGAAACCATTCAGGAAGGCAGGTGAATGCGGCTTGGGAGTGTTGGAGAGAGCTATGTGAGATCACAACAAATGTTGCAAGCACGCCGAGGCTTGCGTTTCTTAGAATGGAGGTTTGGATACACCTTGATGTTTTTCTGAAACTCCTCAGGCAACATAAGACAACATATACATATGCGGAAGATTTCAAAAGATCAATCACAAAGCTTGTTCAGGCGATAAAAGAGGCATGGGGAGAAAAAGATATCACTTTTTATTTGGTAAAGTAATAATTATTTAATATTGGCTTATTTTGATAGGTTTTTCAATTGGTATAAAATTTGTGTTACTTTGTATTGCAGCATATTCTTCATATTCATGGACCTTTCTTTGTGGAGGAGCATGGCCCCTTAGCAACTTATAGCAACCAAGGCATGGAAAAATCCCACTATCAAGCACGCACAAGTTATTTTCGAAGCACAAGGCATGGGGGAGGAGTTACAAAAAGCAATGCTTTGGAGAAGCTATTCAACTGGTTTTTTCGACGACAACTTCAAAGAATGCAAATAAAAGACAGCAATGACACATGAGCAATCGCACTTTTATATATAAGAAAGAATATATACAAAGCTAGTTTTCCAAAACTCTCACATTCTCTTCCTCCTCAGGAATCTTTCCTCTATAACGTAGAAATTTTTTTCTCTTGTAGCCAGCTATAGATTTTACATCAATTCTGTCTGTAGCTAAGGTGTAGGATGAAAACGCCAAAAAGTATCCTGCTCTAGAAGCAGAGTAACCTGGACTGTAGCCAAAAATCCTAATTGTTGCAGTCTTTTCGAAAACATTACTTTGTGGGCATTATATTGTAATCATGAGAAACCTAGAAGCCTTGTAAGAGCTTTAATACAAAGTATCCTCCATGCTGCGTCCTCTGAGAAACTACTATGAAGTACAAAAAAGGATTCAGGGTCAATCCTAGCCAAGTAGTGGCTGAGTGCAATGTCTTTGGTGGTGTTACTAGCAGCTCTCGATCCTTTGCCACGCCCCAAGAAGTTATCTGTATCAGCAATCTCCAACTGCAAATAAAACCCATACTGAATGAGCATGAAATGTAAACCTACTAATGTGTAAAAGCAAATTCAAAATTATCTTACCACTTGATTTTCATCGTACTCCAATTTAAACGGATTCCATAAATTAATTGATGATGCTATCTCATTGGTGTTAGTCAATTCTTTAACATATTCAGACTCTTCTCTTCCAAAATTGGAAATGCCGAGCTCGCTTTGAATGCGATCGAAGTCCTCATCAGTAATACTCAACTCTTTCTCAGCTTCTTTGGCCTTTTCAAAACAAAGAGAGAGGGCCTCACCAGCATCAATAAACTTATCATCTAGATTTTCTTTATCAAGTTTCAGAATCTCTTCCTTTGATTTATTTTATGTGTCAATTATCCCATTTGCAGCATCAGAAGCCTCTGCAATAATTGCAAGACAATAATCTTCCTTGAGATTAAAAAGTTTTTGAATATCTGATAGTAAAATGTACTCCTTGTCCTTGAAATGGTGCGCAGATCGGACGCAGATAGCTCACGTGGTGAATCCCGGAAGGTCCCCAAGAACAAAGTACTCTACTTTTTAGCACAAAAACCAATGTAAAAGCAAGCACAACATGAGATAAGAGACAAATTGGGTTCAATCTCCCCCATGCCTTGTGTGAGCGCTTCACAAAGCATGTATTTTAATGTATATTTCCAATCTTTATGCTCAAAAATAGCCCAATTACAAAAATATGACAAGCTTTTAGCTTTTGAGTTTGCTTTCTACCAAAAATAGGAAAATAAAGCTAATGGACGGTGCCCATAGAGTCTGGCACGCCCAATCTCAATGTCCAAATAGAAATAACATATCCAGGCGCATAAGCGCATACAAAATAATAATAAATAATCGATGTCTCTATAGACATAACAAAATATAGGCGTGGCGCCTATCAAAATCTAATCCAAGAGTCGAAAACCCGCTAGACTCCAATGCTTTCCTCCGCACTGCTGCTATCTCTACACATCAACTGAAGCATTCACAATCGTTAGTAAAATAACACAATTAAACCGACAAAAGTGAATACCTAGCAGTCTTCAGCTACATAAATAAATCAACCGGTTAGAAATAAATCCTAACCTTAATTTATTACGAGTGCGCACTCTAAACTCATAAACGTTTATTAATTTAATATGCATTTTGCGGAATCACCCGCTATGGAATCACCCATGTACACACTAAATTAATGAAACGCCCGAAAAGGACAGGCGTCCCCATCAACTTCTCGCACAAAGAATCCTCTTTGCGTATGAGCCCCGGTCATCTAAGTTTACGGAATCCACCGTAAAACCTCACGGAATCCACCGTGGAATATGCCTCCTGGCATCATACCCCCGGGGTGGGATAGCAATTGACCTCAATTGCTATTAGCTCAATGTGGAGCTAACAGAGTGGGGAAAGCATTTAGGTCTCTAGCGTGCATCCATTGTGCTTCCTCTACAGGATGGTTCTTAAATTTCACTAGATATCTAGAATACCTTCGGCCAGTTCTAGTGGTCATATAGTCAGTGTCTATGATGGCTTCTGGTTCAAGTATTTCAGTCTCTTCTTCTAGTAAAGGTGGGTTTTCATAGACAGGGTGGATAGGTAATTGTCCTCTAAATGGTCTCAATAAACTAATATGAAATGTATTATGAATTTTCCAATGTGATGGCAGTTCTAACTTGAATGCATTGTCATTAATCTTATGAATAATTCTAAATGGTCCGTAGAATCTAGGGGCTAATTTAACAACTGGATGTCTATCTACACTTTACAGTCTACGCTTTTCTATTCTAAGCCAGACATAATCATCAACTTTGAAACTCATGGCTTGTCTTTTCTTGTTGGCTTGTTTGGTATATGATTGTTGGGCTTTAGCAATCATATCCTTTACTTCATCAAAAATAGTGTTATGCATAACAGCAATATCATCGGCACTTTGTATTCTATTAGACAAAGATGCAACAGGTGTAGATAATCTATATCCATAAATAACTTCAAAAGGTGCTTTCTTTGTAGATGTGTGCGGTGTATTGTTATATGCAAAGTGTAATAAATGTAAATGAGTATCCCATGTCTGAGGTTTAGAGATAGTGTATGCACGTAAAAGATCTAGAATGGTGCTATTTGTGGCTTCTGTTTGTCCATTTGTTTCTGGATGAAATGCAGATGAGAAATCAATCTTTGTGCCTAGATTTGCAAACAGTGTAATCCAAGAATTATTACAAAATCTAGAATCTCTATCTGAAATAATCACTTTCGGCAATCCATGGTTAGTAAAAACAGTTTTCAAAAATAATTGTGCTGCTTGTGATGCTGTTAAAGTTTTCTTACATGCAATGAAATATGCTTGCTTACTAAATCTATCTACAATTGTCCAAATCATGTCATGGTTAGATTTAGTATTTGGTAAACCAGTAATGAAATCCATAGATATATGTTCCCAAGGTTTAGATGGAATGGATAAAGGCATTAATAATCCATACTGTTTACCATGATGTCTTTTTATTCTTTGACAAATCAAACATTCTGAAACAAAATTAGATACATCTGCATCCATATGCGGCCAATAAAAATCTTCAGTTAACATGCGTAATGTAGAAATGATACCTCTATGACCTTGATATGGGGGACAATGAATTTCATTCAAAACAAAAGATCGGAATGGAATAGTAACACACAGTCTCTTTTCAAAAAACATGAATCCATCATTATATGACAATGAATCAACAAGAATGAAATTATTTTGAACTAATTTTTGCCAATCAGAATGAAAAGTAATATCCTGGTGATATGTGTCTTTCATAGCAATCAAAGAATCAAAAGATATGATAGAAATGTTGTGAATTGCAGGTCTTCTACTCAATGCATCAGCAACTACATTTTGTTTTCCAGGTTGATATTGGATGATAGGATGGAAACTTTGAATGAATGAAGCCCATTTGATATGACGGTCAGAAATTTGGGGTTGGCTAAGTAGATGTCTAATGCTTTGCTGGTCGGTCTTTATTATGAATTCTAAACCCATTAAATAATGCTTCCATTGTTTTAATGCTTGTACAACTGCTAAGATTTCCTTGTCATAAGTGGAATATTTAAGCTCAGAGGGTTTCAGTTTAGAACTAGAATATGCTATTGGATGGTTGTCTTGCATTAGCACGGCTCCTATTCCTGATCCGCTAGCATCGGTCACAACTAGAAAGAATGGTCTGTTAAAGTCAGGCAATTGTAGAACAGGGGCATTGGTCAATGCACGTTTAAGTAAATCAAAGGATTTCTGCTGGTTTTCAGTCCATTGATAAACAATGCCTTTCTTAAGAAGTTTGGTCAGTGGTAAAGCAAGTAATGAGAAATTACGTACAAACTTCCTATAGAAACTAGCAAGACCAAGGAATGAGCATAATTCATGTACATTTTTAGGAATAGGCTAATGCAATATTGCATCAATTTTCTTAGGATCAACTTTTATTCCTTCTTTTGATACAATATGACCTAGATATTCTATTTCTGTCTTAAAGAATTCACTCTTGTCAGGATTTGCAAACAATTGATTTTCTTTCAGTAATTGAAAAACTAATGATAAATGCTGATAATGCTCTTTTTCACTTTGACTGAACACTAAAATATCATCAAAGAAAACAATCACACAATATTGATATTTTAGAAAAATACGGTTCATCATTCTACTGAAAGTGACAGGTGCATTAGTTAATCCAAATGGCATAAATAAGAATTCGTAATGGCCAAACTGTGTCTTGAATGCAGTTTTAAATATGTCGGATCTATCTAACCTCACCTGATGATATCCAGATTTAAGGTCAATTTTACTGAATATAGAAGATCCTTGCAATTTGTCCATAAGGTCATCAACTCTAGGTATAGGATACCTATTCTTTACAGTAATCTTGTTTAATGCTCGGTAGTCAATACACATCCGATAAGTATTATTCTTTTTCTTGACTAAGAGCACAGGTGCACCGAATGGGGAACTGCTAGGTCGAATTAAACCTCTATTTAGTAATTCTTCTACTTGACTCTGGATTTCTTTTTGCTCTATTTGATTGTGCCTATATGGGGCTTTGCAAGGTGGTTGTGTGCCAGGTATTAGGTCAATCTTATGGTCTTCTGGACGTGATGGAGGTAAACCTGGTGGTAGGTCTTCTGCAAAACAATCCTTAAAATATGCAAGAAATTTCTTATGCCTAGGGTGCATATGAGTTTCTTTTGCGTGCAATTCATTCACCCAAATGAGATATGATTTAGTATTCTTGCGTAGTGCACGTTTTGCTTGGATATGCGAAAGCAGTGGAAACATATGAGATGCATGCATACCAAATAATGTAATAGATTTTCCTTGAAAATTTATATTCATTGTGTGTGTGGAATAATCTATGTTGGGATTATGTTGGTGTCTCCATGGCATTCCTAGAATAATGTCGCTTGACTGTAATGGGACAACTAAGAAATTTCTTCTTTCAATATATGGACCAATTTGAATTTCTAAATCTTGAACTTCTTGTGTGCCATTGTACCTAGTACCTAAAAATGCAGCTTTTATGCGATAGTGCGTAGGTACTGTATGCAGTTTCAATTCCTTTACCAATTTTGCTGAAATAAAGTCATGGGTACTACCGTCATCATGCAATATAATTCTTTCTTTTCCATGCACCATACATTTCATAGTCAACAATGAATGTAAAGTAGGCATACCTGGTAAAGTGTCGGAAGTAGTAACAGGATCATCTTCCTCTTCAGTGAAATCCGGCATATCCTCATGCTCATCTTCGTCCATAGCTCCAAGGTAGTTGATATGTGCTGATGGCTTCTTTGAATGACAATTTGCTGCGAGATGCCCTGGTTGGTGACACTTGTAGCATACGATGGGCTTGGCTTTGGTCACATTATTTGCAATGGCTGGGAGTCTGGGTATATTTGGATTTGCTTGTGGAATAGACTTAGGATTTGGATTGACAGTGGATGGTAATGCAGGTGGTTTAGGCCAATTCTTGCGGAAAGATGGTGATGAGAAACGACCTGGATTAAACCTTCTGAAATTTAAATTGAATTGTTTAGATCCATAATTACCGTTTGCTTGGAATGGCTGTGGTCATCGATCTCTTCCGCGTAACTTATCTTCAGTGTCGTGAGCTAAGGAGATGGCGTCTTCAAGGGTAGCAGGCTTGAACATATTCACCTCAGCGTAGTAATGTCCAAAAAGTCCAGACATGTACTTCCGCTTATGTGTCGTCTCTGGTACGTCTTCAAGCATGCGTAGCTGTAAGAGTGCATTCCAAAAACGCTCTGTATACTGTGGAATAGGCTCACGATCGCGCTGTTGAAGTAAATCCCATTGCTTGATAGCCTTCTCATGAAATTGCGGTGGAAGGAAATTTTGAATGAACTTCTTCTTAAAATCTTCCCATGTAGCAGGACATTCTATGCTCTTGCGGACTACAGTCCACCAAAGTGATGCTCTGTCTATCAGATGATTAGTAACACTTGATTTTATCTTTCTCAGGATAAGTTTCCTCATGGAAATAGTCATCAAACTAGCTAATGAATGATAAAACAGTCTTTCCTTCTCTTATGCCATTGAAAGTGCGAAACTTGAAACTTCGTTTACTTATCTTGGATTCCTTGCAGATGGTTTGTGCTTCAAGAGTGGCGTCGATGGTACGGCGAATCAAATCTTCAGCTTGAGGTTCTTCTTTATCAGTGGACGCTCCTTGTAGCTTTGTCAATTGCGCTTGCAAAGCTTGCCTAGCTCTTCGCTCTTCCTCCAATTGCAGCATGATAAGATCCAGCTTTTGTTCCATGGTAGGCTCGGGTAGGTCGTCTTCCGCCATAGGATCATCCATATGTGGGGTAGTCATCCTGTAAAACTCAACAAACCTTTCTCACTCAAAATCAGTTAGCGGGATGAGCGTAGCTCAAATTTGGGGTTACAAGGCTATGTATTTTTGGGTATTTTCTTCTTCAATTTTCAGAAATTCTGCAATATTTCTGTCTCCGTTTGCTGAAAGTACTTCAACGAACTTGCAGATAGGTAAAACAGCTTGCTGCGAACAACTTTCCAGTTCAGAGTTTTTGCATACGAACAAGTCTTCTATGAGTTTTATGCACTAGTCAGTTCTGATTTAGTCTGACTTGCAGAGTTGCAGACTTAACAGACTTGCAGAGTTGTGGACTTGCTGGACTTAGGCCGACTTGCAGAACTTGCAGAACTTGATTCCAATTGATTTGCTGAACTTGACTTCTGGAGCGCAGGACCCGGAGTTACTGACTTTGTTTGGCTTAACTGACTTGCAGAGTATGGAGGGACTTAAGCTTAATGAATTAAGCTTAAGCTTAATAAGCTTAAGTAAGGAAGAAGCACGTCGTGAATTTTCGTGGGGGGGGGGCCGTTTTTGCCTGCGCGTGATTTTCGGGACCCTCCTCTTGCCAGACGATTTGACGATTTGAAGCTTTTAAAGCTTCTCAAGCTTAAGATTAAGCTTTAAGGTCATACTAAACTTGATTAAGAAGAAATCTTATCTCTGTTTGCAACGACTTGATGAAGAGAATAGATGAGTGGTCCTCCGCCGTCAGAGATTGGTCCTTCGCGATCTGACAGTGGAAACAGGGGTTCTTGATCGCCAGAAGTCTGCCTGTATCGACGGTTCGCGACGAAATTGACTGTAGAGGCCGTTTGTTCCTGGAGCTCCGCCTTCGCCCGAGATTGGTAGCGATTGGAAGCCCTTGATCTCTGCTCCGCTCTGATACCACTGGTGCGCAGATTGGACGCAGATAGCTCACGTGGTGAATCCCGGAAGGTCCCCAAGAACAAAGTACTCTACTTTTTAGCACAAAAACCAATTTAAAAGTAAGCACGACATGAGACAAGAGACAAATTGGGTTCAATCTCCCCCATGCCTTGTGTAAGCGCTTCACAAAGCATGTATTTTAATGTATATTTCCAATCTTTATGCTCAAAAATAGCCCAATTACAAAAAATATGACAAGCTTTTAGCTTTTGAGTTTGCTTTCTACCAAAAATAGGAAAATAAAGCTAATGGACGGTGCCCATAGAGTCTGGCACGCCCAATCTCAATGTCCAAATAGAAATAACATATCCAGGCGCATAAGCGCATACAAAATAATAATAAATAATCGATGTCTCTATAGACATAACAAAATATAGGCGTGGCGCCTATCAAAATCTAATCCAAGAGTCGAAAACCCGCTAGACTCCAATGCTTTCCTCCGCACTGCTGCTATCTCTACACATCAACTGAAGCATTCACAATCGTTAGTAAAATAACACAATTAAACCGACAAAAGTGAATACCTAGCAGTCTTCAGCTACATAAATAAATCAACCGGTTAGAAATAATTCCTAACCTTAATTTATTACGAGTGCGCACTCTAAACTCATAAACGTTTATTAATTTAATATGCATTTTGCGGAATCACCCGCTATGGAATCACCCATGTACACACGAAATTAATGAGATGCCCGAAAAGGACAGGCGTCCCCATCAACTTCTCGCACAAAGAATCCTCTTTGCGTATGAGCCCCGGTCATCTAAGTTTACGGAATCCACCATAAAACCTCACGGAATCCACCGTGGAATATGCCTCCTGGCATCATGAAAGGTATACATGGCAGGGAAGGAACAATATGGTGAGAACTCTCATCATGTTGAGGGTTTGTATCTCCTTGGCTCTCCTCAATGATAGTCTCAGCTTTGAAGTGAGCAACATCCAAATTCTCAGCAATAGAAGCCTCAAAATTTGTATCTACAACCTCCTCTGTTTCCCTTTCATCTACCAGATCATCTAACATGCAAAAGCTCGGAGACTTTGCTCCTTCCAACTGTTGCTCCTCAGCTTTCATAGGGTATTTGACAAGGGTGAAAACAATAAAAGCAACAGATTTTCTCATCATCTTGCAGTTTTTGGAATGAGTGCAGCAAAATATGTCTGTTGAATGAAACCTCTCCAGAGAGTGGGCCCTACACTTTCTAGTAAATACTGCCTTTTCATTTCCTGTTGACCCAATGGGAACATGGACATATTCAATTGTGCCAACTTCAACAGAAGGACCTGCAAGAGTTTCAAACTCCAAAAAGTCCTCCATAATATATTTTTCACAAGATTTCAGAACTTTGTCAAGTTCCCTTTTAGGATTAAAAATATTTTTCACAACTCGATAGAATGAGAGACCCATTCCATTCTGAAGCATAAAATCAAGTAGCCTCTCTGATGGAGTGATATCAATGAGCTCTGATACTCCTTGACCTCTCACTACCGACGTTCGCTTCCCCGGAGATGTACTTAGCTTTCTTACACTGGTGGCAGAGGATGGAGAGGAAAAAGAATGCACAGGCTGATCAGATGTTGATGCACTTGAGCCTTTTGAAAGCCTTTTTCTTTTACCAGTTCCTGGAGAAACCTTGGATCCTTGGAATTCTATGGGTTCAGACACGTTTACAACTTCTGACGATACGATGCGATAAGAGAGAAACGATTCAGACGGATAGGCCCCCTCGCACTGTATCGGTGATCCCAGTAAGAAGCGCTAGAGCCACAACATTAGTCTCATACACGTGGCAGTAGCCGTTGGGCAACACGTGGCTGATAACCACGTGGCGAAAAAGTGGACCGGTCATTACTTGACACGTAGCATACGGACCATAAATGCAGATACGTGGCACAATCAGTATCGGACACGTGTCTGACACGTGTCATGATTGACCTGGGTATATAAGTGGTCATTTTTCCGACGTGTACACTTTTCATTTCTCGAGCTCTTCCCGCCTTGCTTTCCGATACGGTGCGATACAAGACTTGCGTCGTCTCCGTTTCTTACCTCTCGCGTTGTATCGGTTGTCTTTCCGCTTAGTCCTTTTTTCGCTAGCAAAAAGAGGTGTGCCGATACGGAGCGAGGGCGTCCAAATGGTGTGCTTGTTTCCTCCATATCGCGCCATATCAGTAGTTTCCTCCATATCGTGCCAATACAGAGCGAGGGCGTCCTTACACAGTGTTGGTTTCCTCCATATTGTGCGGTATCGGCATCTGATCTCCAATACGGAGCGAGGGCGTCCAAACAGTGTGCTCATTTCCTCCATATCGCGCCATATCAGCAGTTTCCTCCATATCGTGCCAATACGGAGCGAGGGCGTCCTTACACAGTGTTGGTTTCCTCCATATCGCGCCGTATCGGCATCTGATCTCCAATACGGAGTGAAGGCGCTGTTCCATTCTACTCGCTTTGTTCATATCACGCCGTATCGGAATTGCTCATTTCGTCACTTTCCTCGCCAATTTATCTTTCAGTTATTGTCCTTCTGGTTGTTATTTTTGCTTTTCTGGATGGCAAGGACAAAGCAAACTGCAAGAAGAGTGTATCTAGATGGGAAAGACAGTGGGGGTAGAAGAAAATTAAAATTTGATGAATCTAAGGGGGTAGAAGAAGCTGGTCCATCACAGGCTCCAGAGCATTTTACAATAGAAATCCCCCCTACACGAGGTGTTGTCCTTACATCTTCTATAAATGTTTCTTCACCTGAGGTTGAGGAAGCAAAGGGTGAGGCTTACCCTGTGAAAGATTCATACCCTACAATGGTACCTGAGCCCACATCTACTGAAGCCACTAAACACCCCAAGCCACAAAAGAGAAAGAGGAAGTCCAGGTTCTTCTATATGCAGAGATGTTTCAGTGAGATAAGGAAAGCCCAGAGAGCTACACAGCATGTCATTCCAAAAGGTGCTTTTATAAGGGTGGTTAAAGAGATCTTTGATAGATTGTCTCAAGTGGCAACTGTCTCTAGTTTAAATAAGAAGTGGCAACTCTCAGCCATTCTTGCCCTGCAAGAGGCCGTAGAAGATTTTGTTATTGATTTCATGAACGACGCTTACATTGCTGCCGCCCATGCTCATAGGATCACCCTTATGAATAAAGATTTCAGCATCATTAGTAGAGTGAGGTATAGGTTTGACAAAGTCCCGAGGCCCTTGCCTTCCAATGATCAAAAAGCCTTTGAAATCCTTAACGTTCCCCCAAAATTGTCCAGGAAAGAGAAAAAGCTAAATGTTGAGGATGTTAGTCACCTTTACCCTACAAGGGGTGCCACCCAGCAGGAGGCTTTCTTGAGTGAAGAAAATCAGGAGGTGTTTGAAACTGAAGACGATGTTGACAAGAGGAAAGCCGCATCACTTGCTCCCGTCAACAGCGAGAGGATGGGCAAAGTGTATGGGCAGATTCTTGTGAATGTTGCTGGGGAACCTGAGGAGGAATATCTTAGTATATCTCCCGAGGACAAGCCCATGTTGGAAAAAAGGGATGTCCAACTATCTGACTTCGTGGTTTTTTGTTGCATAAGGTAAGGTTTTTTGTTGCATAAGTTAAGTCTTATAGGTTCAATTATATTTTGGATGAAATTGGTATTGAATAGCTTTTGCTATTATCTGCAGGGCATTGGTCTCTCCTCTCACTCTCGATATCCGAAGAACCATATACATTGTTGATCCACTTCTCTCTGTGGAACTTTTTGCAAAATCTGGTTCTAATATTCCACCATTTTTTCGTAGCTTCGATAGTGTGACAAATTACCACATCTTTTTCCCTTATGTAGAAAGGTATTTTTCTTTTTCTGTAGAGGAAAATTTATGTTCATTTGCTTTCACCCTTCTACTCACCTCTTTTATGAATTTGCAGAGGGCATTGGAGTCTCATCTACATTAATTGTCTTTCAAGGAAAATTATCTTTATGAATTCTCTCAGCGGTGTTCACGGTCAAGCACGAATGTATGTTGGAAGAAAATTACTTACTTTGATTTCTTTTATAAATAATATTTTGAACTTACAAAGCTTCCTTTTGTAGTGCTGGTAGACTCGTTTCTACATTTTTGCATACAACATACGAGGATCTTGCTGATCCTCAAAGGCCGTATACTTTTCTTCTACAAGAAGTTCCATTGCAAAGCGATGCGCATTCTTGTGGATGGAGAGTTATCTCAAACATTTGCAGAACAGTGGATTCAAAGTTGTTACAAATAGAAGGAGTGAATGTAAGTTTATTTCATTTGATGTTTGTGTAACCCTTATCATGATGTCTTTTCACTAACTTATAATATTTATTCTTACAGTGTAGAGACTATCCTGAATCATATGTTTGGTGGATAAGGGAGAGATGCATCGAGCCGATTCTAGACAAAGCAATCACACCGTCTGATCTTGACTCCCCTCTTCCTCCCAAAACTTCAATGGCCAAGGGCACAAGCAAGGGAAAGGTCAAGGGAAAGGGTAAGGACAATGGCAATGGTAAAGACAAGGGCAAGGGAAAAGGCAATGGGACCATTGCTGCAGAGTCTAAGAAAAAAGGAATGCCAGTGCTCTCTCCTCTTAAATTTGATCCATCCCCTCTTAAGCCCCAAGAAAAGAGACTACCTGTAAAGGTCAAATTTTTTCAACAATCAAAGAAAGGCCCTGTGAGAAAAAATATCTTTGAAGAAATCGATAAAGAATGAAAATAGCAAACATAAGCATACACGAGCCTTTTTATTTTGGCTTTGTACATTTTTATGCAATTTTTGTACCTCATTGTGTAATGAAAATTTTCACTTGTAAATCGAATGTAATATACATTTTATACACGAGCCTTATTATTTTGGCTTTGTACATTTTTATGCAATTTTTGTACCTCATTGTGTAATGAAAATTTTCACTTGTAAATCGGATGCAATGTACATTTTATTTATACACATTCGAAAGGCGACTTGCTTCACGATAGCTTATGAAGTTCCCATTAAAAAATATCTTAAGGACAGTCTATTAAGATAAATTCCTGCCAAGTTTTCATTCTCAAGGCCCCAAACTCACAATTGTGGGAGACAAACAACTTGTACAAAAGAAAGAGCGCTCGGCTCTTTTACCAATTGTTACACCATTCACTTTGAACTTTTATCTAGGGGATATATTATCTAGCAATTCCAAGGTATCCCTCACATCTTTCAGACTCCAATTGGAAGTAACATTCACCTTCTTTACTTCTTCATGCAGAAAAACGTGCACCACAAGTTTATATGGTGTGTTATCTGTATCAGAATCCAAGGGAACCCAAATACCCAATCTTAGTTTGTATCGCCTGTAATCAAAGCCCAAAGCAAGATTTTGGCGAGGGATACTGTAAGCCAAAGCCAAGGATTGAGGGCATGCACTGCACCTCAAGATATCACCTTTATGATCACACTCTCTAGATTTCTAATGCGTCCCTATAGTGTTGTCCAAATCCTCTTCCGAAAAGTTTCTACTTAGCCAGGATACCTTCGTTCTTTGTAAATTTGCTGTTTTGAAGCAAGCCACGAAGATATGGAGGGGTATAAACCATGATAAACATATTCTTCTTGAGATCCTTCCAGCTGTCATGGACTTTTTAATATCTTGAGATATTTTGAATTTGAAACTCTGCACTGTTACCTTGTCAGGAATCTCCCAATTTAGAGATGAAAGACTTGGCAATGGCAAATCTTCGATATTCCCATACCTATCCGCTTTAGAGGGAACCACATACTGTGCATAATATATAGAAACCTTGCATTCACTATAAAAAGACACAATTTGATCAGCATAAATAATGCCTACCAATACCTTATGAATGGCATGGAAAGTCCCACTTAGGCTTTCCACAGGTTGCCATTCAATACTTGTTGACGGAAAGATATCTACAATGACGAACCGTTTGTTAGAACTTGCATAAATGGAAAAGAATTATATACGTTATTCAACTTATAACTTACAATGTGTTTGTTGGGGAACACGTTCGTTTGGAGGCAAGTGCATATCCTTGGCCATGTAAACATGTTGCACCTTGACAAACCAGCCTTCAGGCATAATTTTGAAGGCAATGATACGCCCCTTCCAGTGATGTTTTATATCTTCTCGTTTTCTTCTTTTCACCTTATGAGAACCCTTGCAAGATGGCAGCATGGTAACCCAATCGTTTACAGCAAAGGTTTTGGGCTCAAAATTTCCATCTACTCCCTGGCTATAGACTGTGCAAGAGTGTATTAAACGAGAAGGGCGCCTGGAGGAAGCCATGAAAAGAATGAAAGCGCAGAGAAAGAAGCTCAAAGAGGGGTGAATGAACTAAAAAGTAGCGCCAAGAACCCAAATGAGTATGTATTGGGCGCCAAAAACAATATTGAAAGATCTCCCGACTTTCAAAAAACTCATTATTAATTTCATCACATCTCTGTCATGTATTTTGTCAGATTTGTAAGTAAATAACGTCTTTGGGACTCCAAAACATGTCAAACTTTAGGGGTTTTGGCTAAAAAAGAAGAGAGAATCACGAAATGGACTCCACTATCTCTAAAAAAGAGGAGACAAGAATAACATATTCTTGCACACGTGGCAAACTCTCTTTGGCCCTTTCCTTAATCGCGTGATTAACAAAAGTGCATTTTTTGAAGCGTTTTTGGCCCTAATGATGAACAAAAAAAAGTCTTTCATGGGTAAGATTAGAATGACATATCATTACATTTTGGGTTCGAATATTGCACTACAGATGTATACACAAGGGGAATGTTACTTCAGTACAAATAGACAAACTGATAATTGTAAGGCTATTCTTTAGCTTCTCCCTCCTTAATACTTCTCTCCTTCTTTGGTAGGTGTTTTCTTTGGTCGCTTGAAGAACTTAATTACCTCAGGCACTCTTTTCTCCTTGGGCTTTAGAGGGGATGGACTAGATTTCAATGGAGAAAGCTTAGGCATGCCCTTCATTTTGGGCCCCTTTTGTTTAGACCTTGGAGACTTCTTTTTCCTGGTGGTTGCCATTTTCTTGCATTTGCCCTTGGTTGTTACCTGTCCTTTGGAAATTTTAGCTCGGAGAGGGAATCTGGGTCCACCAGTGTAATTGTCCTATCTAAAATAGGTTGAATACACCTCTCTCGTATCCACCACGTGTATATGAATCTGGGTAGTCTTTGCACTGTAACAAAGCGCACAAGTTATTTGAAGTAGCAAGAGACTTTCACTATAAAGAGGATAAATCATAGGAGACTTACATTCACCCCCTCTACATTTAGTAACTTTGAATCTATTATCCTTGAAGCATTTGAAACCACTCTCCCGCCACAAATATGTACGTCATTTTGCAATGGGACCTCTTGAAGAAGAAACTTGAAAGGTCCCTGAGGATCAACAATGCTTTCCAAACTAGTGTCCAAGTGGATAATAACAAGTCTAGTAGCATTGCATATATTACCTTAATAGCAAATATTATAAAATTTATCCAATAAAATATAAAATAAAAAGTGTTTATTGACAATACATCTTTGATTGGCCATGGATTCCTGAAAGAGAATTCATAAAAATGACCTCTCTTGCAGGAATGTCATATATTAGGCTCCAGTGTCCTTTGCAAACCAAAACACAAGTGAGAAATAACCCTAAAGACAAATGATGAAGAGATAGAATGTTGAAGAAAGTACATTTCAATATATGGAAAAAAAATATGATGGTTTGTGACACTATCAAAGTGCTTTAAAAACCTTGCAATATTTGAATTAGATTTTGAAAAAAAATCCACAGAGAGAAGTGGATCAATAACAACTATACCCTTAGCAATATCAATGCTAAGAGAAGTAACATATGCCCTGTATACAAAAGTAAAGAATGAATAAGAGAATGAGTGCAATATAAGGAACCTTGGAAAAATTGATTATAAATAAAGAGAAGCAAAAGACCTTACCTCAAACAACAGAAAACTACTGAATCTGTTAGTTGAGTATCCCTTTTCTCAAATAGGATCTTATCCTTTGGAGAAATGTTGAGGTAGTTTTCTTTCTCAGGACTAATAGAAACATTCATGACCATTTGGCCGTACACTTTGCCCATCCTCTCGTAGTTCACTAGGCCAAGAGACAAAGTATTTCTCTGCCAGATCAAATTTTCATTTTTTATTACCTCTTTCCTTTTCTCCTCCAAGACAACCTCCTGCTCACTTGCAACCCTTGTAGGATACAAATGGGTAACCTCTTCAATATTGGGTGCTGGTGGCTCTTTTTGCTTTCTCCTGGGTGGAACATTGAGGATTTCAAATGCCTTTTGATCAGTCGATGGAAGAGGCTTCAAAACTTTGTCAAACCTATATCTAAGTCTGCTAATCATACTAAAGTCTTTATTTCTTAATGTAATTCAATGTGCATGGGTAGGTGCAATATAAGCATCATTCATAAAATTTGTTTAAAAAATCCTTTGCTACCTCTTGCAAGCATAGTAGGGAAGACCGATGCCATCTCTTGTTGAGGTCATCCATAGAAGAAACAGAGGAAAACCTATTGGATATCTCCTTGACCAGTCTAAAAAATACAGCCTTAGGAACAATGTGACTAGTTGACTTTTGAGCCTTCCTGATCTCTACAAAACACCTCTACATGTAAAACCATCTTGAGTTTCTCTTATTCCTCATAGGGGCTTCCTCAGCAAGCTACTCTTGAGGAGAAATTGAGGGATCAACCTTACCAGATGACTTGTTCTCTGAGGATTCACCCTCACATACTATACCAGATGGTGTGATAGGGACAACAATTTATTGAATTGTCTCCTCAACAATCTGCTCAGCACCTTCTTCAAAATATTTCTTCACCAAGACCTTCCTTGCATTTTGGTTTTTCCTTGCCATCGATCAGATATGTCAATATTTTCGGACGAACGATAGTCGTGATGTAAGGTGTGAATTCGTGTTTGCGCCAACTAAGTTCTTATATACTCAAGGGTGTTGATGTCCACGTGTCATATTCTCACTGGCCGTTTGATTAGGGTTTCTGTAACGTTCCTTCTTCCACCCTCGCACCTATTTAAGGCCATCCAAATTTTTTCGCGCACTTTTCTTCCCCATTTCTCCCGCGTCGAACGTCTCCATCTCCATCTCCTTCCACGCGCTGCTCCAAACTATTAGTCTCCTCTTGTCGGCTCCTTCATCATGGACGTCCATCTTGTCTCCTTCTTCATCACCGACACCTCCTCTGTCCTTATATAATCCCAACTTCTTCTTCATTGAACCTGTCCCCTCCATCCATTATCCCTTCAACCTTCACATCACTCCCTACCTCCATAATTCGTCACCCCATCCATCCATACTCTATCGCCCTATTCGTCCATACTCCATGGCCCCCTTAGTAAATACTTCATGACTCCCTCCAGAGCTCCATAGTCCAAAACCCCCTCCGTCAAAGTAGTCCAGCCACAAGTAGATAAATAGAAAGGTTTTGATTTTCTTCCTATCTCGTCGTGTTCTCGTCAGAAATGACCTTTTCCTACCTTTGCGGAAATGGTGTGATGTTGGTTTCTGGATATTCCGAAAAGCTTCTATTTGCGTTGTTTTCCTAACTCATCCAACACGGAGTGAGGGCTACACTTCAAAGAACTTATACGTTGATATTCGCGTTGTGTGCAAAGTAGTCTAAAACCTTTAGAGCTATTGAATCTCAAGAAGATGTCTAATACAAATATGTCACACATGTGTGCCTCCACATGTATGAAGAGGAAAAGAGTCCTTGAGCCCACCATGACAAAGGAGTCAGTTGCCTTGGATATTTCAATAGCATCTCATATGTCTGTGACAACTCAAGTTTCAAGAAGGGCTTCAAAGAAGGGAAAGGATTCAAAGTCTCCTGTGAGGATCCTAGGGCTGTCTCAAATTACAGATGTCATAGCTTCTGAGAAGCCTTTGGATTTTCTCATATAAAACAATATTGACATTGCTTTCTATCCAACAGGTAGGGATATTATCAATCTAGAGTGGGACCTTGATCAAGTTCTTAATTTTTCAAATGACTTTTGTGAGGAAGATTTTGCAAAGTTTGAAGAGTTGGCAAATCCTGTTGTTCAGTTGGATTCCAAGGACTATGTTCACACCCCTGTTGGAAGATCAAGCACTAACAAGTCCTTTTTTACCAAGAAATGTGGTTATTATTGTCTTCATAGATTTTATGTATCTGAGTTATGCTCTTTACAACCAAAAAAATGTAGCCTTATGTTTAAGTCTACTACATTCATTGTATTTTCCCTTGTGAAATACCGTTTAAAATCTTATGAAAAGCATAAAGAAACCTCAAAATTATCTAGTTGTTGCCTTCTTAAAGAGATTGTAGATGAAGTGGATGTTGAGGAGAAAATAGACACCTAGATGGAAGCATTAGTTGCAAAAGACCTGGATGTTGCTAAATTCAAAGCAAAGATAGTAATTGAAGAGACCACTATAGAGGTTGATGAGCCATCTGACACTCCTTCAAGCTTTATTGTTCCATCTTTGCCTACTTTCCCAATTAAATACAAGGAGTACATACTATTGTTTGATATCCAAATTCTTTTCAATTTGAGAGAAGATTATTGCTTCACAGTTATGGTAGAGGCATTTGTAACTGCAAAAGGCATAGTGGATGTTGAAAATGAGTCCAAGGAGGAATTACTTAAATTAGATACTCAAATGTCTGATGATAAGTTTATAGATGCATCAAATGTTTTTTCCCTATGTTTAAGCAAGGTTAAAGATGCTGAGAGAGAGTTAGAGGCTGCTGACTGTTAGAAATCAAGCTCACCGTCAGTATGTCTTCATCTATGACCGACATCTATGACAGCTAGTGTGTACAGCTGTCTACATGTGACTACATTAAATAAGTCAGGTTAGTAGTCAGTCAGTGACCTGACTAGAGTTAGTCAGTCTAGTCTACGTATACACTAGGTCACTTTATCTTGTAGTGTATGTGCTTTTGAGTATAGTGTGTGGAAATGAAGGAATGAGCTTGAGAGCCTGAAGGCTCATGGATATGGAGTCTTTCCCTTTCTCTCTCTCTACTCTTTGAACTTGGTATCAGAGCTTCATCCATGAGGCTGTGGGAGAATGGGCATGACAACCTACAGTGCAAAGGAGATGGAAGTAAGGAATGAGGAAGAAGCTGGACACTTGCAAATGAAGCCATAGTCAAAGGAAGGAATCAGAGTGGACTGCCTTCTGAAAATCGTGGATTGCCTTCTGAAAATCAGCAACCTGTGTCTGAAAATCGTGGACTGCCTCCTGAAAATCAGCAACCTATATATGAAAATTTTCGCCTATTGATCTGAATGGACGGCAACCTATATCTGAAAATCTGCGCCTGCTGATCTGAGTGGATAGTAGCCTGTCAATCTTCAGTGGGGCACCTGGACAAGGTTCATAGAGTATGTATGCTCACTATTGAAGGTATTTGAAGTGTTCAAGAAGTAAATGCTTGTGTGGGAGCTCTGTTATGAGCTGGAGTGACAGACACAAACCTGAATTCTGGTTGACTGCAACCTGAAACTGAATTTGTTGATACACTCAGTTTTGGACTTGAAATTGCTGATGGTTACTCACAGTTTAGAGTTTTCAGACTGCATGTATGTACCCTTGCAGTGAGGTTACATAAGCTTAAGCTGAAGCAAACACATAGCTTATGTATTGACAGTTATATCTACAGTTGAGACCACTTGTTTGAGGGTTGTTTTGGGGTGTCAGTGGACTGAAATACCCTATTTTTTTTCTGCAATTTAGTGCAGAAAACTGTCATAAACTGTTACGGACTGAACTTAGTTAGTCATACTTATTGGACTGAAGGGAGTCAGACACTTGATAGACAGTCTATTGCATCATGGATAATGCACATGGGACTGACAATATCACTCAGATAGTTGGAGAGAAGTTGGATAATAAGAACTTTACATTATGGAAATTCAGAATGAAAAACTTTCTGGTTGGCAGAGGTTATTGGGATTTATGTAGAGGAGATGAAGTTGCTCCTGAGTTGCCTGCACACAATCCAACAAATGAACAGAAAAGAGCCTACAGGCTATGGAATGAAAGAGCATGCAAGGTGCTGCATTGGTTTTCCTTATGTATATCTGATGCTATGGTAATTCAAATCACTAGATGTGAGACTCCGAAGGATGCTTGGGACATACTGATGAAAAATTATGGAACCATGACACATGCAAGAAAGATCCAGTTGAAACAGCAGTTCAACAATATCTCTAGGAATGGCAAGAGCATCCAGACGTATACCACGGAGATTAAGACCATAGCTGATCAACTTGCTACTATTGGCTCAAGTGTATCAGAAGATGATATGATTACTGTTGCTTTGAATGGCTTAGGCAAAGAGTACAAAGCTTTTGACACTTCCATTTCTGTCAGAGAAGAGCCCCCTAGCTGGGAAGAGCTAGTTGCTTTGTTGCTGCATGAGGAAGTCAAACTTGGTTTGAATATAGGTTCTAGTGCATCTCAGAGTAGAGACACTGTATTGTACTCTAGCCAGCGTGGTAGAGGATCTAGAGGTCGTGGTTCATTTCGAGGTCGTGGTGACACTCGTAATACTTATGGACAGCACTAGCAGCAGAGTGATTGGCATGGTGCAAATACACAAGGCCAGCATGGATCTGGTGGGTTTAGAGGCAGGGGGAGATTACGCCGAGATAGAGGTGTTGGTTCTGGTTCATGGCAGTCGTCTGATCAGTCCAACAGGGACAAGGACTGTCATTATTGTGGTAAGTATGGGCACATAGAGAAGGAATGTTACAAAAAGCAGAATGACATGAAGACAAAAGGGAAACAGCATGGGCATTATGCATCCTCTAGTGGTGGTCAAGATGATCAGGTTGATAGACTCTTTGCCATGTAGCATGTGTCCAAGACTGCGTCAAGGCAGAACAGAGATGACAGGTGGTACATTGACTCTGGTGCATCAAACCACATGACCCCGCATGGAGAGTGGTTTGATGAAATGGTTGCAGGTACACATGGTCATGTATGTACTAGGGATGATACCCAACATGACATAAAGGATAAAGGGATTGTTCCATTGATGATGCTTGATGGCAAGAAGAAAGGCCTGCATGATATCTTACATGTACCGACCATAACAAAGAATTTGTTTTCTGTAGGTCAAATGGCAGAACAGAATTTGCAAGTGAGGTTTAACAAGGATGGATGTTTCATTGAGGAATATGGAAATGGCTGCAAGCTAACTGCCAAGGGCAGAAGGGATGGCAGGATGTTTACTTTGGAAGCGACCATTCCTGAACTTAAAGCAGCCATGTTTGCACATGATGAGAGTGCCATTTAGGATGTAGAGATTTGGCACAAGCGGATTGGACATGTGAATGTACAATAGCTGAAATCTATGCAGCAAAAAGAAGTAGTACTTGGATTACCTAAATTCAAGTATAATGATTTTGGTCATGTATGCCCTGCATATCAATTTGGGAAGCAGGCACGGTTTCCTTTCATGAGACATGTAAAAAAGAGCACTAGGCCTTTACAGTTGGTACACTTTGATGTCTGGGGTCCTTCACATAATGCTTCTTTTGGCGGTGCATGATATTATGTCTCATTTATTGATGATTTCAGTAGGTACACTTGGCTTTATATCTTGAAACATAAGGATGATGTGTTTGATGCATTCACAGACTTCAAGAAACATGCTGAAAATGAATTGGGCTGTTACATATCATGTTTGAGATTAGACGGAGGAGGTGAATATGTCTCAAACAACTTTGACAGGTATCTTGCTAAACATGGGATCAGAAGACAGCTCACATGCAGTTATACACCGCAGCAAAACGGTGTTGCAGAGAGGAAAAATAGGGTTTTGATGGAGTTAGCTAGAGCTATGTTGAATGAAAAATGTCTACCAAATGGTTATTGGGCTGAAGCAGTGGTGACTGCTATATATGTGCTGAATCGAACCCCTACAGTAGGGATTCATGATGTCACTCCGTATGAACGGCTATATGGTCATAAACCTGATATTTCACACTTGAAGGTATTTGGCAGCATTGCATATGTGCATATACCGGATGAGAAGAGGAAGAAATTGGATCCTAAGGCAGTGAAAAGTGTGATTATTGGATATGCACAGGAACGGAAAGCTTATAAGTGTTATGTACCTTCTACGCATGAGACACTCATAAGCAGAGATGTGGTATTTGATGAGTTAGCATCTTGGTATGGGAATCCTGTTGCAGTGCCTACTGATGGCTCACCCAGTATGAGTCATGCTGAAAATACTCTTGCAGAGAGTACTTCCATGACTGGTTAGACAGGTGATGCATCATCTACAGTGAGTCCTTGGACAGGACGATTACAGAGTCGCATTACTACATCCACTGACACGGATATGTCAGTGATGGGGAGAACAGATAAGGGAAAAGAAAAGGTTTTTGAAGATGTAACAGGTCCACTCACTACAGGTTATGATTCATCTAGCAGTGACAGCTTAGATAGTGAATTGGGGATTCTGTCTATTATGACGCCAGGTGCTAGACAGAGCCGTTATGTGCCGCCTCATGAGAGGCAAGCTCACAGTGAGCCACAGCTCAGGAGATCAGAGAGGGTCAGACGACCTGTTGACAGGTATACTTACACTGGATATTCAGCCCATCATTATGCTTATATGACGAAAGTAACAGGTTTTAGAGAACCAAGTAAGTTTGATGAGGCAATTTTAGATGAGAATTGGCGTGCTGCTATGGATGAGGAATATTGAGCTTTGGCTGAAAATTGTACATGGGATTTGGTACAGTTGCCTGAGGGAAAAACACCTATTGGATGCAAGTGGGTGTATAAGGTAAAATGTAAATCAGATGGATCATTGGAAAGATATAAGGCAAGGCTGGTTGCAAAAGGGCATGCGCAACAGTATGGTCTTGATTATGAGGAGACTTTCAGCCCTTTAGCAAAGATGGCTACAATTAGAACTTTGATTGCTTTGGCAGCAGCTAGAGGCTGGAAACAATCGCAGATGGATGTAAAGAATGCATTTCTCAATGGAGAATTACAAGAAGAGGTTTACATGGAACAGCCTGAAGGCTATGTACATCCAAAATTTTCAGCACATGTATGTCGGCTGAAAAAGGCATTATATGGGTTGAAACAGGCACCCAGAGCATGGAATGCTCGCAGTAGCAGTTATTTACAGCAACATGGTTTCCGATTGGGAGATGCTGATCATAGTCTGTTTGTGAAAAAGACAGATAATGGCTATGTTTTCCTAGTTGTCTATGTTGATGGCTTAATTATTATAGGAAATGATGAAAATGGGATTGCTGAAATAAAGACGTGTTTACAGGCTGAATTTAAGGTCAAGGATCTTGGAGAGCTGATATATTTTTTGGGGATTGAGGTTGTCTCTACACCTCAAGGCATATGGCTGCTACAGAAGAAGTATGCTCATGACATGTTACAGAAATATGGTATGGCTGATTGCAAGCCTATGGATACGCCTTTGGAGCAGAATGTCAAGATACAGATTGATGTTGGGACAGAGATTGAGAATGTTACTATGTACAGACAGATGGTAGGCAGCTTGATCTATCTCACGATCACTAGACCTGACTTGAGTTATGCTGTGGGGCTGATCAGTCAGTTCATGCAGAAGCCTCGCAAACCACACTTGGATGCAGTCAGAAGAATTCTGAGATATGTAAAGGGTACCACAGATCATGGGCTATTTTATGCATATGGGAAAACCCTTGACTTGATGGGGTACACTGATACTGACTGGGCTGGTTGCACGCATGACACGAGGTCAACCAGCGGCTATGCATTTGGATTGAGAAGTAGAATGATTAGTTGGCAGAGTAAGAAATAGCCTACTGTTGCACTGTCTAGTACAGACGTAGAGTATCGTGGTGCGGCCTTAGCGGCTTGTGAAGCTAAGTGGTTACAAAAGTTATTGAATGACTTGAGAGTACACTTGGACATCAAAGTCAAGCTGTACTGTGACAATTTGAGTAGTGTTATGTTAGCAAGCAATCCTGTTTATCATGCAAGATCAAAACACATTGAGGTTCACTACCATTTCATCAGGGAAATGATTTTAGCAGATCAGATTGACTTGGAGCATGTGAAGACTGAAGACTAGGTAGCAGACATCCTTACCAAATCACTTGGTAAAGATAAGTTCATTCACTTTAGACAGCTTCTTGGAGTGATGCAGATGATTTGAGTTTTGTTTTTGAGCTTGAGGGGGAGTGTTAGAAATCAAGCTCACCGTCAGTGTGTCTTCATCTATGACCGACATCTATGACAGCTAGTGTGTACAGCTGTCTACATGTGACTACATTAAATAAGTCAGGTTAGTAGTAAGTCAATGACCTAACTAGAGTTAGTCAGTCTAGTCTACGTTTACACTAGGTCACTTTATCTTGTAGTGTATGTGCTTTTCAGTATAGTGTGTGGAAATGAAGGAATGAGCTTGAGAGCCTGAAGGCTCATGGATATGGAGTCTTTCCCTTTCTCTCTCTCTACTCTTTGAACTTGACAAAGAGTTTGACCAATTTCAAGAGAGGCTTGGAATCTTCAATTTCGGAAGGGAGGAATCAGAATATGTAAAGGAGATCAATGATATCAAGGATACATCAATTAGCTTATGGAATCCAGGTAAACTTGAGAGCGATGAAAATCAAATGGTAATGCATTCTTTTATTTTTGTGGAACCACATATATATCTTCATTTTTTTCATTCTGACTATTACTTTTACCGTTGGAGATTCTAGATGAGGATAATTTCTTGGGAAGAGCCAAAGGATTGAGAGTTGGTGGTAGTTCCCTAAAAGGATGTTTCACTTGGGCATTACATATCAAGGATTGATCCCAATATTCTCTTGGTTTTACATAGCACTTTCTCAGAGGAGGCCTCATGGCCAACTCTCTGTATTAAAGCATTTACAAGGATTCTTGGATACTCAGGTTTGGAGTACAATGCACACAAAGTTATGTTTTTGGAAAAGATAGCGGTGATCCGAATACTTGGTTATGGTCCCAGCTTCTCTGCCTCCAGGGTTGAATACTTCCTTACATACTCATATTATGTTTTAGCAGCAAACAAAACAAATATCAAATCCATAGCTGGATACAAGAGAAGAAAGTTTTTACGTTATAGAGGAACAATGTCTGAGGAGGACGAGGATATAAAGGCTCTTAAAAGCTAGCCATGTATATAATATTTTGAAAATAGTGTCTATATTTTAAATTCCATCGCATTTATTGTGTTCTCCACCTTTGAAGTTTTCTGTGAATAAACCAATTGAATAACTCTTAAAGGGCATTGGTTTTTGTTGCTCCTTCTCCATGTCTAGTGCTCTGAAAGAAATATATACGTGCTTGGTAGTGAGATTTCTCCATACCTTGGCTATTGTAAGTTGCTAGGGGCCATTGCTCTTCCACAAATTAAGGCTCATGAATAATAAGAATATGTTGTGACAACCCAACAAGCAATAATTAGTTTAAATCATTAAACCTTTTTTTAAAAGTAGAAAGGTTCAAATTTATGTATATCTTACCAAGTAGAAAGTAATATCCTTTTCTTCCCAAGCTTCCTTAATTGCTTGAACAAGATTCACAATTGAATGTTTGTACTCTTCCGAATAGTTAGATGTTATATTTTGTTCCCTGAACATTTTTTAAAATATGTCAAGGTGTCTCCAAACCTCCATTTGTAGGAATGCAATTCGTGGTGTGCTAGCCATATTTGTTGTGATTGCACACAACTCTCTCCAGCACTCCCACAATGTGCTCATTTGTTTATGAGTATGATTTCTTAGAAATCATCTAGATTTTGCACCCCCCATGGAGACATCTGCTAAGACCTCTCTTGTTTTCTGTGATGCTATTGGATCCTTTCTTTGGTGAACTTGACCTTCATGAAAACCCTTTTTTGATGCTATTGGATCCTTTCTTCGGTGAACTTGGCGTTCATGAAAACCCATTTTTGATAGTAAAGCCTTGAAAGGGAAGTGGAACCACAAGGGAAGAAGCTCGAGAGCTATGGCGGATGGAGAGCAAGAGCAAGAGAGAGACTGAAACTCAAAGTGGGAACTCCAACAACCACAATGTGTGGCTAGGCCTTTCTTTATTCAAACTATCACTAAAAGAACAAATAATAAGTGACTGTGACAGTCGCCCGCCACCTGTAGTGTGTAGTGGCGGGTACTGTCAGTGTAGTAATACACGGGCGACTAGGTGGAGGCACCTTTACCCCCACAACCTCCCACTTAAAGGCGAATCTACCCCAATGAGAGAGAAAAGGAAAAGATAGTACAACATGTACACATGTACAATAGGATGAGGAAAAAGACTCGTCTCATCCAACACCCATCAATCTCCTGAGGAAGGCAAAGCGCTCTGTAGTGATGCTCTTCATGACCAAGTGTGCAGGATTCTGGTCAAGTGGAATCTTGAGAAGGTCAATAGACCTGTCCTCAATGACCTCGCAAATGAAGTGATACATCACTTCAATATGTTTCGTCTTCGCATGGAAGATCAGATTCGTCTTCAATATGTTTCGTCTTCTCATGGAAGACCGGATTCTTGGCCAGATTCTTGGCCAATTGAATGGCACTCATAGAATTCAAATGTAGTGCAAGCATAACATCTGTCATACCAAGGTCTGCAATCAAACCACCTAACTAGATAGCTTCATTGCAAGAATCTGTGACTTCAATATACTCGGCCTTTGTAGTACAAAGGGTTGTACACTTCTGTGCCCTGGACATCCACGAGATAGCCCCTCCAGCATAAGTAAACACATAGCCATATGTAATATTCCCGTTTGAATAAAAATATTACTAGACCAACCTCCCACGCACCGTAAAATCATGCAAAGATTATCACCAGTGCTACCGGCAATTGATCTATAACCGTACGCGAGAAATGGAGTACTCCGCATTGGGAATCCGGGACCAAGGTTCAAAACTGCATCATCTCAAGGGAAACATCCTCTTGGGAGGAGGTTAAGAGTATAACGATGAAATTAATTTCAAATTTTTTTACTATTCCTTCTCCCCCAGCCAATGCACGGCTGGAGGAGAGGGAGTGTGGGGAGATGGGCTAGTAGGGGCTCCATGAGGAAAGGGGGGAGAGAGAGCCATGCAAGGTAACACGTGGGGGGGAGGTCCCCTCTCCCCTAGACTATAAAAACCCCCCATTTGGGGGGAGTAAGGGACGTGTGGAAGGTAGGAGAGAGGTTTCGTAAGCTGTAGGAGACATCATCGCCGCGTTGTAGAAGATAGCTGCCATCAACCGTCCGGCTCGCTGCTACTGCCGCCACTCTCCGCCATGGGCTATCATGCCACCATCAGCCTCTGCCAAATCCACCTGCGAATGGTGTCATCCGTCTCCATGCCGCTACGTGGCTGTCAAAAGTTGTTAGAAGCTTCTTAGAAGCTTCTAAGGGGGCTTCTCTAAGCCCCCCTTCCCATTGGATCTTTCATAAGTAAATTTTACCCCTGGGATTTAAAGTCCCCTTCCCACTAGGTTTCCCACCAATCATCTTTACCTCCCTCGGGCTGTGAAGAGGAAGCCCATAAGGCATTCCTACCAAATCTCCCACAAGGTTCTAGGCCCGGTTCTTTGTAAAGAAGAAGAGGGGTTTCTCTAAGTCCCTTCCCACTCGATTTCCTCCATAAGCCCGTCCCTAAAATTTTTCCCCCCGCATCTTGTAGAGAAGAAGAGGGTTTCCTTAAACCCCCTTTCCACAAGATCTTTACCCCTGGAACTTTTATGAGAGGAAGGAGAAGTTCATAAGTCCCCATTTTCGCAAGGCCCATAAAACCATTCCTAGCTGGAATTTCAAGGAGAAGAATCTCTCACGCCTCTGTTTTCACAAGGCCTTCACAAGAACCCTAAGGCCTTCCAAAGCCAAATTCTGAAAGTCGATACTTTTGTCAAGGAGCCGTACCTCAAAGGGAATTGCACGTACTAGGGAGATGGGCAAAGATCATAAGGCTGCGAACCAAGGCAAGCAATTTGAATCCGCAAAGGCACACTTGCAGGAGGATCATCTCCTAATATTCATCCGCGAAGGCAATCCGCAAAGGCAAGTCATGATGGCTCCTAAAAAGTCACAAGGCGCACCTGCAGGAGGATCATCTCCTAATATTCATGTGGATATTTCTCCGAGCCCACAAGTCTAGGTTTTCTTCCTATTTTCTATTTATGTAGAAGTATTGCATTTATGCATCGTTATTTCATGGAATTAGGATGCACTTATGCTTGTCAAATCCACCTAGTTATGATGCGATTGAAATAAATTGGCTATTTTAAACTCACGATTGGAGATTGGTCGTTTGTACTTTCAAAGGAATGAACGAAAAAGAACATAAGGTGTCTAAGCATTCTTTTAGCAAGTTGCCTTTGTGCATTGCAAAGTAACGAATCTAGAACAACTAATGACTACCATTACAAGGTCAAGTTTATTGTAGTACACCTTGATTACGCATGGAAAGATTAACTTGCATGTCGCATTTTTTCTTCATAATGATTCATTAAAAAGGTCTTTATCAACCATAGGAAATTGCAAGGCATGGAAAAGATTCTAAGGGTTGCATGAAGTAGGTTAACTCTAGCTTCAATTGGCATAAATCTCATTTAACGACATAGTAGTTAGGAAAGGTTGCATAATGCACATACATCGTAAGAAGAATTTCATTCATCAAGAGATGTAGTTAGGGAAAGGCTGCATGGTTCATTTTAACATAAAACCTCAAAATCTTAGTGACATAAACCGTGAATGCAAGTTCTAGTAGGATCAATGGAAATTATGCCGTAATTTATAATGTGCTTTGGTCTTAACAAGAAAAGTTAGGGATTGTGAATCTAGTTATATACATAGAGGCAATGAATCGCATGCTTACGTGAATTGCAACATAATGTGACTAGTTTTCCCTTTTTGATCAATTTAACATCCCTCGGATTGGTTCGTCCTTATCGTAAGACAAGTAAAATCGATTACCCAAAACACCTAAACCGCAAAGGATTCGCATAGGATTGTTAAATCGATACATTATACTCCAAATACTAACTAGGGTTTAGCACGTTGAGGATTTGACCCAGTTTTGCACTTGTTGCCAAGTTGAAACCCTCATACCCAAAGGTCCTACCCACATTCACGGAATGTAGGGACAATTGGACGCACTTGCAAGAAATGATCTAGGGTTTCTACCCTAAGGAACACTCGTTCAAAAGATGAAACTCGGATTGAGTTGGAAACCCTAGGACCGATCGTTGTCGACCTAGAGCAACTGGGATTGGGTTGGATATGAAGACACCATAAATCCTACTTCTTGTCTAATGATGATTCCGTGATCAGAAGACGCCGTTTGATAGGTGAAATGATCCCACGGAATAGATGCAACACTTGTGCAACAAGTTGCAAAAGTCGCATGATCTTGTGGTTTGACCACAAGAGAGTTGCCAATTCCTTGGAATGAGATTGGCAAATTCTTGCGCAAGTTTAACTTGCAAGAGGATGAGTAGCCATCTTGCTATAGCATCTTTCTTGGAGGGAAAAGTTTCCAAGATAAGGGAATTAGGTATTTGCTTGGAAGCAAAGGACCAATCAATAATTCGGAGCGACATGGTCGCCATGATTTACTGTTAATAGAACTTAAGGTATTGGTTTAGTTGGGTTAATAGAGTGCAGCCCTAACCCAGGGACATAAGGGTTAACGGACAAACCCTTGGGGGATCTTTCCAAGTCGTAATTGATCCCGGATCGAATATTGGATGCATTCGGAGAGAAGAATTCACTCCTTAGTAGTTGGGCAAATAACGACCACTGGAAATGATTGTGCTTGCAATAGTTTAAAGAGCACTGTTTGCTTTGTTTGCTCAAGGAACTAAAGGATAAAAAGATATCTAATGCTTCAGGTTGAAGGCCTAAAGGGAGAGGCAGCCTCAGTTACCCCTGATTCTCTTCCTCACCCTAACCAAGGGAGTTATTAGCCGCGCTAGGAACGTGCATCGAACCTGCCGCGTGTGAGGTCTCTCCGTTGAGCACCACTTGGAGCACGAGGACACTTGCGTGCTAGGGGGGGACTCTGGCCATAAATCCCTCGCCTTCCGGGCCCTGCACAAGAGGCCAACATGACTCGGGATTGGATCTCGAGGCTCGCATAGTAGTCTATGGGTGGAATCTTGGATTAGTAGTCCCTGTGGATTGCTGGATAGCCTTCGGGTGGATTATGGATAAGCCTACCGGTTGGACTTTATGATTGTATTCCAAAGATAAATATGATAACTTGTTGAAAAGGAACTTGTTTGAAATGGATTTTCTTTGTCAAGTTCTAAGATTACGTGAAGGAACTGGTGTCTAACGGCGAATTAAGGAAGCTTCTTGATGCATGTCCAACTAAATGTGGTAGGTAATTAGAAAACTAAAGCAACGGGTTCGTCCTATGGATGGGTGGTCCCGATTGGCCGGGAACTTTTCTCAATCATAATGGACAGCAAGGGGATCTTCTCAAAGGAAATGAATAGCAAGGGCGCTGACCTAGAGTCTAGGTTATAATAATCCTGATTTATGCTATTTTAGGGGAACGGAATGGGACTATGCCTTATGGCACAGAGGTCGAGCCTTGCATCCCTCTCGTTTCCTATTCTCCTTGAACCAAGTACAACGTGAATCCGCTTCGGCCCTGGCATTTTTACGTAAAGTAGTTCGCTTGGGGTTTGACGCTAGTCGCCGTTTACGAAATGACTATTAGGGGAAACCCTGATTCAGGTCGGTCCTTAGTGGGAACTGCTAGAATACTTCCGCTACGTAGCAGATGTGGGAAGTCCTAGATCCACAATCCCCCTAACATTCCATGGGTGTACCGGGCAAAGCTTTCTAAACCTCCTTTCCGATGGACTGCTAAGACATGTCCTGAAGGGAATAGGTGGACACATTACAGTTGGCATCATAGCGAACCAACGAAGGAATTGTTTTTAAGAAATCTTAATAAGAAGAAGTAAAGAAAATGTCGCTATTAAGAACATTTTCTTACTTTCGATGATGTCTTGCAGAATTATGAAGCATGGAACAGGTTCTTAGTGTTCCGAGTCATATTTATGACCGCAATGCACTCCTCAGATTATCGACAAAGAATTGATATGATGAACATCCTAGACCGTATTTATAATCTATCGCCTTTGTACGTGGAACCAAGATGGACGGGTGACTCAAGAATTTACTACATAGCTGCCCATCGGTTTGTGTACCTTTGAACCAACCTAAAGAAGATCAAGTGGTTAGAGGACCTGAAGATCGTGAAGCTATTCATTTTTGTGGAGGCTCACGTAAACTCAACTTTACATATCGAAGGTCATAGCGTTGAGCTGAACTCATATGTATACGAGGAAGTGACCCGCATAATTCCCAATGACAGGATCAAGGTGTTGGGATGCTACGAGAAAAATGGGTACCAAAGGAAAGGATACCCTAATCTTTCGATTACTTATCAATTCCTTAAGATCCATGACCCGAAACCATACTATTATCCAGTTCCCGTAGCTAAATGTAATACAACATTATTCTCCCTGAACTAAATGTAATAGTTTCTCTATCATCCAAGGAAATATTGTACTCCGAAAGGGCTATGCCCATAAAAATGAAATAAGACTTCTTTTTATCAATGTCTGTCTTATCTATGAGAATTGATAAAAAGTTAAGTGGCTAGGTTTCTTGGTTGATAGAGCTAAATTGGGTATGAGATATAAATCATAACGATTAGTGAGTTATAACATTAAGAATCCTCTATCCAAGCACAACCCCAGCTACAGATTCCCAGTTCGCCCCCTACATCAAGTACGGTCGTGATCCAAGATAAAAAGTTTCTTCTCAAGCAGATCAAGCCACAAAAATTTGACGGGAAAGGTAGGACTGAGCGGATGCTAAGATTTGGATAGAGTCCATGGAAGATTACTTTGAAGTAGCCGGTACTGCACCTGCCAACCAGGCTATGCTCACCAAGCTGAAGCTCACCGGCGAAGCCAGGCTTTGGTGGAAGCAATGGTGCAGAGATCAAGGAATCTCGGAAGGATCCGTTACCTAGAAAAAGCTGAAGAAAGCTGTGTAAGGAAGATACTTACCACCTGCGTATCGCACACAAAAAATGAATGAGTTCTATGAGCCGAAACAGCTAGGTCTCACTCTTGATATATACTACTCAAAATTCGTCTCACTTCTTAAGTATGCACCATAGATGGACATGACATAGCAGGTATCAAAATTTTGTGCTGGTTTAAACCCATCAATGAATACTCGTCTCGAATCGATGCGCCCAACAGATCTACAGGACCCGCTCATTTGAGATGCGCCCATAATTTGGGAGGTGCAGGCTAGGCCAAGAAGTAACAAAACTTGGTCTTATAATGACCAGAATAGAGGAGCATTTAGGCCCCAAGTGAAGAGAGTTCAAGGTCAAAATCGGGGACAAAGAAAGAAAGCAAGGACCAATAATGTCAATAACTTTGTCCCTACTCAAAGCAATGGCCAAAATCTTTGTTGTTTCCACTGCAATGGACGGACCCATGGCCACATCCACTGCACTTTCCTCAGGGTTGCTTTAGTTGTCTAATTACCTACCACATTTAGTTGGACACGCATAAAACAACTTCTCTAATTAGCCAGTTAGACATTGATTCCTTCACGTAATCTTAGTACTTGACATAGAAAAACAGTGTCAAACAAGTTTCTTTTCAATAGGTTATCTTATTATCTTTGGAATACATCCATATAATCCAGCCCGTAGGCTAATCCATAATCCGCCCGAAGGCAATCCATAATCCACCTGAAGGCCGCCCGAAGGCAATCCAGCAATCTACAAGAATTACTAATCCAAGATTCCGCCCGTAGACTAGTATACGGGCCTTTGGATCTAATCCCGAGTCGCATTGGTCTCTTGTGCAGGGCCCAAAAGGCAAGGGATTTACGGCAGAGCCCCCCTAGCACCCAAGCGTCCTCCTACTCCAAGTAACGCCCAACGAGGAGACATCTCACGGTGGGTTCGGTCCATGTTCTCGGCGCGGCTAACAACCCCCTTGGTTAGGGTCAGGCACACAGTTGGGGGTAACTGATGCTGCCTCTCCTTTCAGGCCTTCAACTTGAAGCATTAATTATCTTTCCATCTTTAGTTCCTTGAGCAAACAATGCAAACAGTGCTCCTAAACTGTTACAAACACAATCAATCTAGTGGTCATTTAATTGGCCAACTGCTAAGGAGTGAATCCTTCTCTCCAAATGCATCCAGCATTCGATCCGGGGTCAATTATGACTTGGCAAGATCCCCAAGGGTTTGTTTGTTCACCCTTTTGTCCTTGGGTTAGGGCCACACCCTATTAACCCAACTTAACCAACATGTTAGGTTTCATAACTTAAGACAGTGAATCGTGGCGACCATGTCGCTCTAACTTAATTAATCCTTGCTTATTAGGCAAAACATAACTTCTTGGCAAATCAACCCAAGAAAGGTGATGTAGCAGGATGACTACCCATCCTCTTGCGAGTTAGACTTGCGCTAGAACTCACCAACCTTATTCCAAGGAGTGGCAAATTTATCTTGTGGATAAACCACAAAGCCATGCGATGTTGCAACTTGTTGCACAAGTGTCGCATCTATCTCATGGGATCATTTCACCCATTGAACGGCATTTCCAGGTCAAGGAATTGTTTAGTCAAGATGTAGGGTTTAGGGTGTTTTCTTACCCAACCCAACCCTAGTTGTACTATACCGACAACGTTCGGTCCTAGGATTTCCAAACTCAATCCAAGTTTTAACATTAGGTTAGTCGATCCTTAGGGTAGAACCCTAGATCATTGTTTACAGGGGCGTCAAATTGACCCAAACATTCTGTGAATGTGGGTGGAGCCTTTGGGTTTGAGGGTTTCGACTCGGTGTCCATGTATGATATTAGGCTGCATTTCTAACATGCCAAGCCCTAGCTAGTACTTGAGGTGTTTATTGTATCGACTAGTTATGCCTATGCGAATCCCTAACAATTATATTATTACAAGTGATCTAGCTAATTTGATCTACTTGTCTTGCGATAAGGACGATCCTTTCCTAGAGATGCTCAACTTGTTTTAAAGGTGTAAGTAGTTGCAAGACATCACAATACATGTAAACATGCAATTTATTACTTCTATACGCCAAAAGGTTTTGCAATAACCCTATCTCTTCTTGCTAAAGTCATTATGCCTGATAATCTGGAGAAGAACATACTTAGGACCTACTAGGATTTACATCAAGGAGTTATGCCATCAACCTTTTGTCTAAGCTTTAGAATTTCATGCTTTGATAAGCCATACAATATTTTCTAAATGCAACTTGATGAAATGAAATTTACACATGACGAATATGTAACATGCAACCCTTTTCTAGATAAAACATAGTTAATGAAGTTCATGTGACATGCAACCTTTAATCTATTTGACAAGCATCTTCGCATGCAACGTGCAAGTCTATGGTCCCATTTCCATGCTAAGCAACGGACGTTGACAATTCTTTCCATGCGAGTCATAACAAGGAAGTTATTGACTAAAAGCAAGATACGCTTGTTCTTTCATGGCCAAACAAGGATGCACTTAACAACTTCATCTTTTAACCCTAGGCAATATGCATTTAGGCTTGTCACTTTGAAATGCGTGACAAGGCAACATGCTACTAGGCTCATAAAATGGATAGGTAGCTTACATTCATAACATTGAAAATGCAAATAACCCAATTGCATGTCCTGCATTAATTTTTAGTAAATCGTTCGATTAGGAAATTTTTCCTCAAATGCATTTTAACTAGGCTAGGTGAATTAGAAACATGCATAAGTGCTTCCTTTCCATGAAAGTTATCGTGCTTAATGCATTTCTCTTACGTGGAATTAAAAACGTAAAACCTGGGCTTGAGGGCTCGTGGGGATGTCCACGTGTATGTTCCGGGAAGAGATCTCTGCGCATGCACCTTGCGACTTTGGCTTTGAATCCATTTATGCAGCGTGTTTTTTGTTGCAGTGGCTTCCCTCGTGATATTCGCACATCCTGAAGACTTACGGTCTACGAATTTTCTCTCGTGCGCGGGATCATGCCTTTGGAAGCTTGGATCTTGAACCCCGGGGACGAGCTGTATGCACACGGCCTAAGGAGGCTGGGATTGTTTTTCCTCGGGGACAATCCGTGTATACAAGGCTTAAGGTCTTGCCTTTAGAAGCTTCTAGGAAGCTTCTTCTTCCCAGGATCAAGTGGAAGAAAGGAGGCCAATGATTGGAAGGAGGGGATGTCGAAGACAGGGGGAGGTGATTGGGACGATGGCAAGGGAAAAATGGCAGAGCAGCGCTGTAGGCGGCGGTGTTTCTCATGGCGGTGGCAGTAGCTCCTCCTCCTCTCTCCATGATCGTGTAGCCGGCAGCCTCCTTCCCTCCTCTCTCTGTTCCTCCCCCTTGTGCCCATGCTAAGGGGTGTTTTTATAGTGCTAAGGGGGGGGGGGGGGGAAGAGACTCCACACACGTAGAGTTCTTATGCTCCTCTCTCTATTCCTCCCCCTTGTGCCCATGCTAAGGGGGGGGAAAGAGACTCTACACACGTGGAGTTCTCATGCTCCTCTCTTCTCCCCATGCACTCCACCTCTACACCTCCCTCTCCCACTCCCTCTCCTCCAGCCATGCATCCTTAAGAGACTCCACACACGTGGAGTTCTCATGCTCCTCTCTTCTCCCCATGCACTCCATCTCTACACCTCCCTCTCCCACTCTCTCTCCTCCAGCCATGCATCGGCTAGGGAAAGGGATAATTAATTAAAAAATTTTGCCTAATTTTTACCCAGTATCCCATTTTCCCTTTTTCCCATAAGGGTGTTCTCACTCGGCTTTGTGATTTTGAACCCTGGCCTTGATTGAACCTCGCGGATGGGGATTTTTATCGCGCGCGTCGGGTAACCACTTGGCCACCATCATTAGTCGATATGGGAGATGATTTTGCATAGTTTTTTTTGCGGCATGCGGCGATCAAGTCCTATAATATTTTTGGGTAGAAATATTACAATAGGACAATACTTAGCCCTTCAACTAATGCATCTGTGTGCACATGAAACTCCTTCGTCCAACTAGGAGGCTCCAAGATAGGTGTTTCGATAAGGCATTCTTTTAGGGTATTAAGGGCTTCTTCGCAGTCATCAATCAAAAGGAAATTAACATATTTCCTTAAGAGCTTGTGCAAACGGGCTACCTTGGTTGCAAAATGTGCAATAAATCTTCTGTAGTAGCCCACATGGCCAAGAAATCCTCTCAATTGCTTGATATTTGTTGGTGCTATCAAGGCGACAATCTTCTCAATCTTCATCGAGTCTGTTGCAATCCCTTGTGCAGAGAACAATATGGCCCAAAAGAACTCCCGATGAGACGCCAAAGACACATTTGTTAGGGTTGAGAGAAATCCCATACTCTCGACATCTATCAAAACATTGCTCTAGGTGTCCTCAATGCTCACGGATTAAGCTATAGACGTAGAAGTCATTGAGATACACCTCAATGAGATCATGTAGATGATTCTGGAAGGCAACCATCATTACTCATTGAAAGGTGGCAGCAGCATTACAAAGCCCAAATGGCATCACTCTATAGGCATAGGTCCCCCATTCTATGGTGAAGGTTGTTTTGGATTGGTCCTCTTCTACGATTTGGACTTGGTTATATCCACTGAATCCATCCAAGAGGGAATAGAGCTCATGGCTAGCTACTGTGTCCAACAATTGGTATGTAAAAGGGATAGGGAAATGATCCTTCTTTGTCTTCGAGTTTAGCTTTCAAAAGTTCACACATATTCAAAGTTTCCTGTTCTTCTTGGGTACAACCACAATGGGAAAAACACATTCACTGTTAACCTTGGAATAATTGAACTCGGCTTCAAGAAGCTTCAATAATTCAGCCTTCACTAGAGTAGAATAATTAGGATTCATGCGCCATTGTCTTTGTCTCACTCGTTTGGCATCATGCTCTAGGTCAATGTGATGTTGGCATACTGTGGAATCAATCCCCTTTAGATCTTTATATGACCAAGCAAACACGTCTAAGTTCTCCTTTAGTAAGTCTCGTAGGACTACTAGTTTCTTCTTCCGAAAGATTGAGACCCAATTTCAGGGGACATTCAGTACCATCAGTATCCAGGAACGTCACTTGCCTTTCACCTTCCACTTCATGGATAAATGTCCCACGAATTTCTTTTGGATAGAGGTATTACTCTTTCAAGAGAGTAGTGTCATTGTCTGATGTTCCATTAGAACCAGTGTCCTCCTTCTAAATTGATGACTCATTTGTTTGTTAATATTGTTGGAAGGGTATCAGAGCTTTGTTTGCTTCTGTGTGAGTGGTGATTTCTTATGGACTTAGGGATTCATCTTCAGGGGATGCATCTAGGAATGTCACAAAGCAAGGACCTTCTAGAAGTCGTGGCTCTAATGGCTCTAGCTTCTATTGACAAGGGACATCATCATCATCTTTTCTCCATACTGAATAGTTAGGGTGACAAGGGCCACTGGTGAACTTAATTTTTATGCCTTTGATCCATTGCTTATCTAGATTCTGTATACTTTGTGGTCCATTAGTCAACCCAAATGGAACCATGTTCATTATATCCAACACCCTGAGATCTCCGGCCTCTGAGGTCTCTGTGGGGACATCAACAAGATCATCCGCTATCAGAGGATCTTCTTCAACTGCACTTTCATAACCTACTTCATTTCCTTTCTCATCATTTTCATCCTCTTCCTTTGGAGGCTCTGTCTCTGCTTCTGTAGAGGCTTTGTAGGAGAAGAACATATCCTCCACCTATGTGTCTCTTTCTGCTTTTGCTTCTACTTCTAGCTCTGTCTCTGTTAATGACTTTGCTTCTGCCATGTAACAGGGGGAAAAGTACATCCATGCTTCTATTTCGCTGTCAAAGGTGATTTCAAAAGTCAATTCTAGTTGAGGGAGGAGGTATTCTCCCATAGACAAAGTCTTGGCTTCCTTTGGTAGTTGGCTTACAGTGCTCACTGTTAGGGATTGTGCCTCTATTTTATTGGAAAATATATCTTTAACAGCCTCTTCGTCTCCTGATGTACCATTTGTTACCTTGTTGGAGGAATCAGTTATGACTTCGATGGATATGGATCCATTGCCTTTTTGTGATCCATACAATTTCAACACCACTTTATTGGGTGCTCTACCTAGGGTTAGGGTTCCTTTGAACCAATCCGTCCTGGCTCTTGCTTCAAAAAGCCAAGGTCTTCCCAATAGTAGAGGGTGTGCAATTTTCAGTCTCTCTTAACAATGATCCCGACACATGTGAATTTTCCCATCTCTCTTTTTTATGAACTAGCTGTAAAAGCAACTTGCTTTTTGCGTGTCATCCTAATCTAGAAGCTTTTTCTAAAATTTTAGGATTTTTTACAATAAATTACATAAAAATAGACCAAATTTGTCCAAAAATCTAGTTATTTTGGACCATTCATGCCACTCACACTAGTACTAATGACTCAGATCACATTGACTCTCTTGATCAATAAGAAAGTCGGATGATGATGCACTTCAGAGTTTTTCACACTATGTCTGCGTAGCGGCATGACATCCACCCCCTTTGAATCTGCATATCCTCCAATATGTGCCAAAATCCTAGTTGCTATCCTTGAAATATTCAAGGAAAATCTTTAGTTGATGGATTCTTGTAGACTTTCTTTAGCCTTCAATACAACCTTTGGGGAAATTTTAAAATTTTTGGGAGATTTTGTACCTTTCTTCATCCAAGAGAAGACAATGCTATCTATTGTTTCCCATCATTCAAGATCTTTTTTGTTGCACATCCAATATTTATCCCAACAATTAAAATACACCTTTGCATCTGTAGCATTTTGACGACTACAAACTGGTGCCCAATATTGTATACATACCTTGTTGAAGTTTTTGGAATGTCTATTTGTATTGACCTAATATGTTTAATTGCACCAAGTTCCAAATTAATGAAATTCCCAAAATTCATGAAACCCATTTTGATTTGGGTTTCCCATATTGATGGAAAATTCCCCAAATCCCAAATATGGAGTTTAAGAAAGAGGGGGAAATTGAAAAGGGGAGAAATAAAATGTCAAACATAAAAAAATAAGAAAATGAAAATTCGAGTTACAAACTTCCAAGAAGTGTCAGCTTTGTATTCCCCACATTTTCCCTTATTTTATTGTTGAGGGAAGATTTGGGCCAAGATATGGCTAGAAGATTCATGTTACATGAATCCTCCATGAATCTAGAATCCCAACTCTCTCATTGGTTAGGCCTATATTTGTTTATTCACTCCTTAAGGGGCAAAAAAGAGAGTCCATATTTCTCCTGATGAAATTTATGAGATGCTTTTGGTAGCTAGGTCTTAGCTCCATGGGGACAATATTCACTCTATCTATAGCATATCACCCCCAAATTGATAGTCAAACTAAGAGGATAAACAAGTGTCTTGAGACCTACTCAAGACATTTTTGTCATGATGTACATCATGTGCAAGATTCTTGGCTCCATTTAGAGGATTTCACCTATAATAATTCTACTCATACTTGCATTGGAGTGTGTCTCTTTGAGGTCTTGTATGGTTACACAATGCCCCTTTCTATAGTCATATTTAGGGAGAAGTTGAATCCTGATGGAAGAGAAGAATTGGACTGCATGTAAGCCCTACTTGAGCAATGTAAAATGAATCTTAAAAAGGCCCAAAAATACAAAAAGCTCTATAATGATAAAAAAAGGCACTCCTTTGAGTTTTAAGAAGGTGAGTTAGTCCTCCTAAAAGTATCCAAGCCCTAATACTCTACACTTAAGGGATGACTCTAGCAATAAGTTGACACAATGTTATTATGGGCCATATAAGATAGTCAAGAGAGTAGGTGGCTTGGCTTATCAACTTTGACTCCCTTCCTCTACTAAGATTTATGATGTTTTCCATGTGATTCAACTAATACCTTTTATTGGGCTCCCCAAGGACTATGTGGAGGAGCTACCACCCATAGATAAAGAGGGCATCATTTAATATACTCTTGAGATAGTCGTTGGACAATGAGAAAATCGCCTTAGAACGAGCTTAGAACTTAATAAAATCCAAGGAAATTTGATCAATGGCACAATTTACCCTTGGAAGAAGCATCCTAGAGACCATCATCTATTTTGGAGGAGTTTCCCTATCATAAAGATGCAATCTTAGCTGAAGGGTACCTAGTTTTAGTATAGTTTACTATAGATAGCTTTAAAACAGCACACTCCTTTGAAATAGTTTCTACCCTACATTATTGATAGCCAAGTGTAATATATATGGGTTGAATGTATGCTAGCCATCTCATTTAAAGCAACTCATAGAAAGTTCGACTTGATTTTCTACTGCAAGCCTATTATGGAAAATAGTTGTCCACTATTTGAAGGACCCCAATTGTGAAGAATTGGTGGCCAAACTCACATAATGCCAACTCTTACATGATATACATATCATATATATCTATATGTCCTAATTCCACAAGGATTTGAGCTTCCCCACATACATATTATCCTTTATAATGTTGAACAAAGTAGTACTCTATAACTCCACTATTAAGCCACATCAATAAGTCCTCCTTTTATTTTTTACAATAAAAACCTTAGGGGTGAGGATCACATGTAAAGTGTGGAATAGATGAGATAGACAAGGGAGTTAGCATGGAAACAATAACCGATCATACCAATAGGGTATATAAGGCATTGAGAAAATCAGTCAGGGTATCAATTAATCAAAAAATCACGTCTCATCACCTTCTCTTCATCTTTCATGGCTTCCCTTGTCTCTCTCTCTTTTATGATCTTTTGTCTCGTCTCTTCTCTCTCCCCAATCCTCTTCATTACAACTATTCATCTATACAAATATGCAAATGCACTTTCCTCTTACGGTTGCTTATATCTCTAAGATGCTTCATTTTAGAAAATGGAAGATATAATAGAAAGTAATGTAGATAGAGTTTTTGATATGATATTGATTTAGAAGGATTAAAGGGAAAAAATAGCATGAAAAATGTTTAAATGAATATAGAATACAGTTAGGACCATTAGATATAGAAAGTACCATTTTTTGAGAGAGGAGAAAAAAGCGACTCTTTGGAGTCAAAATTAGCTTGCCTTGCTAATGCGGTGTTGTGCCACTATGTGGACACAGTGTGAAAGTCTCTAGAGTGTATCATCATTTGACTTTCTTATTAATGTAGGGAGTCAATGTGATTTGAGTCATTAGTGCTAGTATTAGTGGCATGGATGGTTCAAAAATACTAGATTTTTTTACCATTTTAGCCTATTTTTGATATTATTTATTGTAAATATCCTAAAAATCTAGAAATCCTTCTAGAATAGGATGGCATGCAAAAAGCAAGTTGCTTTTTCAGCCAGTTTTGGGATCTTTCATGAAAAAGAAAGATGGGTAAAATTGCACGCGTCATGATCACAGTTTGACAAGTAGTAAACAACACTTTAAACTGAGAGAGGAAGAAGGAGTGATCTGGGAGATCCCTAACTAGGTTTCCTAGAATTTTACCCCCTTTTGGAGCTAATGGAGCCATCAGATTTGGGTTCGAAGAAGCAGAGAGGAAGCTATTCTTTTATCCATATTTTTGGTCTATGAGAAAGATCTAGGAGATTTAATGTTGGGAGATTGTTTTTGAGTAGTGCTAGACATCAATACATATTGATTTGATTCATTATTCTGCTTTACATTTATCGTGTTTACCTCTTCTCTTTTCTTTTTATTCTCTTCCATATTGTTGAGATGACAAGCTCAACACATGCAGACATTGATGATGGACCGCCTGGTTAGATGGGTCCACACATCTACACTTAGCACGTCGATGGCCATTATGACTCACACATGGCCATTGACTCATTACTTATTATATTCAGGTTGTTACACCTATTTACAGATGGCATAGTTATAGCGCTAGTCAACTAGTGTAGTCGGTTATGCATTGTTTGACTTAGTAGGCCACTTTCCTTTATGTTGCATCTTATCTATACTTTGTGTACATTGTAAAGAGTGTGGAAAAAGAAGAAGAAACCAGCAAGAAAACGTTTTGGCCTCCATCCCTCTTCTTGTCTCTTGAGTGAGCTTCTCCTTGTGCATTCTGTGTGTGTTCGGCACAGCATCTTGAGCAACTCCCCCCGCCACGCGATTCTTAACATGTTATCAGAGCCGTGCTACTAAGAGAGGCTGATTTCGAAGGCTGAAGTGAAGGAGAAGAAGCAAGGTTCGAGCAAGCAAGCCACGAGTAAGAATCTCTCCCATTCTTCCACTCCTTCTCTTGGATAGTGCTTGTGGAGGCACCGGAAGCAAGGTAGAGCAAAAATCTCAGATTGTAGTGAGATTTGGTGTGCGCAAAGAGCGCTGTGTATTCTGCAAATCAGCCCTTCAAGGCTATCCACAGTTATTTTGGGCATCTGAGACAGTTTCAGGGCCTGTTTGAGAGCCACAAGGTTGCGGACAGTAGTTTCAGGGTACACTGTGACTTCGATTGTATTGACCGAACGTGGGTGCACAGGTTACACATTTATATCTGTAAGTTCAAAGGTGTTTACCAGTGAGTAAAGACAAGGTTTATCTGCAAACAGGTTGCAAATTGCATGTATTGTTGAGCAGACAGTGAAAAAGGCTGTCTGGTGTATTGTTGTGCACTACAGGTCGAGGGTTGCAGAAGATTTGCTTGGTGTTGGTATTAATTTTGTGATAATGGTAGAGAACAGTGGAAGCCCCATCATTGAGAAGCTTGACAAGAACAACTACCCATTATGGAAGTTTCGTGTCACGAACTTCCTTATTGGAAAAGGCCTCTATGAGTTTGTTTTAGGTGAAGAAAAGGAGCCGGAGGTGAGTGATCCTCCAACTGCAAAAGAGACAAAGGCACGAAAGGAATGGAATGCAAAAGACAAGAAGGTCATGTATTGGTTGTCTGTAGTAATTGACAATAATATGCTGGGACACATTAGAAATGCAGAGAATGCATATGCAGCTTGGACCATACTTGAAAGTATGTTTTCTGTAAATACAAAAGCACGAAAGATTCAACTTAAGCAAGAGTTGAATACATTGAAGAAAGGGAAGATGTCTATCAATGAGTATGCATTGAAGGTAAGGAGCATTGCAGATGCATTGGCAGCGATTGATGCAATGCCCTTTTGATCATGATTTGGTGTCGTCAACCTTGGGTGGACTTAACAATGAAAAGGCTTGGAAGTATTTTGTAACTTCCCTATATGTTAGAAAGCCATTCCCAGATTTCGATGAATTGGTCTCTCTAATGATCACTGAAGAAATCAACATGCAGAGTGAGACATCTGAAAGAAGTGGTGAATAGGTCCAGGCTTTCTACTCCAGTTTAGGAAGGGGACGTGGCACGTTCTCTTCAAGAGGCCGTGGTACAGGACGTGGTAGTGAAAACCAGCAAAACAGATTGAATCAGCAGTTTGGCGATATGTAGGTTTCACGAGGTCGTGGTAACTTTAGAGGCAGGGGGAGCTTTAGAGAAAGAGGTGGATGGCAGAACAGAGGTTCTAACAACTCTGGTATTTTGTACCACTACTGTGGCAAAACAGGTCATATTGGAGCCCAATGTTATGCTAAGAAAGATGATATCTGCAATGGTAAGTTGCAGGAAGGAAACTATACATCGTCTTCACGACAGAATGAAGACAAAAATGAATGTTTGTTCATTATGCAGCATATGCTGAATGTTGTTACAGGAAAGGGAACACATGAAGATGTTTGGTATGTTGATTCAGGTGCATCCAATCATATGACCAGCCATGAAGAATGGTTTGGAGAGATGCAGGATTTGCAGAATGCAGGTTATGTGCAGACGGGTGATGACTCATGCCACCCAATTTTACACATTGAAAAAGTTCCCTTGTCCTTGCATGATGGTAAGACAAAGAGTCTTTTAGATGTATTACATGTGCCATCTATTACAAAGAACTTGGTGTCAGTCAATCAAATGGTAGAGCAAGGGTTGCAAGTCAGATTTAATGCAAAGGGCTGCTTTGTAGAAGACTTCAATGACAAGTGCAGGTTGGTAGCAAAGGGAAGTAGAGTTGGACGTATGTTTACTTTGAATGCTGGAATTCCTACTATGAATGTTGCTATGTATGCCAAAGGAAAATGTGTTGTTGCAAACATTGAAATTTGGCACAAACGCATTGGACATGCAAATGTACAAAGGCTGAAATTAATGTAGTCCAAAGGGTTGGTTACAGGTTTGCCTACATTTAAAGTTGTAGAATTTCATAAGGTATGCGAAGCATGTCAGTTTGGTAAGCAGGCAAGACAAATCTTTTCACATGACAGAGATGTAGGCAGAAATATCCTTGACGTTGTGCATACGGACATTTGGGGGCCTACACAAAATGTATCTCTTGGAGGCAGTTCATACTTTGTCACATTCATTGATGATTGTTCTAGAAAGCTGTGGGTATATTTTATGAAGGAAAAGAGTGAAGCATTTGAGCACTTTAGAACCTTCAAGGCTGCAGTTGAAAGAGAAATAGGCTTGAAAGTAAAGTGCTTGAGTTCAAATGGAGGGGGAGAGTACCTCTCAAATGAGTTCAATGATTTTTCTGAGGTCTCATGGGATAAAGAGACAGTTCACATGCAGGTATACCCCACAGCAAAATGGGGTTGCAAAAAGGAAAAACAGGCATATTGCAGAAGTTGCACGTGCCTTGATGGGCTGAAAAGAATATGCCTAAGCATTTTTGGTCTGAGGCTGTTCATACTGCTGTTTATATTATGAACAGAACCCAGCTACAGTTCATGGTATGACCCCCGAAGAATGTTTTGCAAGTAAGAAGCCTGATGTTTCACACTTGAAAGTGTTTGGCTGCATTGCGTATATTCATGTGCCAGATGAGTTGCGAAAGAAATTGGATCCAAAGGGTGAAAAGTGTGTCTTTATTGGATACTCTTTAGAGCAGAAAGGGTATCGTTGTTATAACCCTGTCACATGTAAGTTCAGAGTGAGCAGGGATGTCATCTTTGATGAAATGAGCAGTTGGTATGCATCTAGTGGTGATGCATTGGATGATGATGATGATCATGATACTCATGTGCAGGCTGAAAAGCAAGAATCATGGACTCTTAGTGGACCAGAGACATCATCTAGTAGTCCTTGGTCTGGGAGACTAAGGAGTATCTCTACATCTTCGGGTGCATCTAGTAGCACTACAGGTAAAGACAAAGAAAATAATAAAGTGTCAGAAGGCATTGATGCAGTTCTTGATGGAGATTCCAGTGGCTCAGAGAGCTTGGATGATGAGCTTGGCATTCCTTCAATGAGGACTCCAGGTGTGCAGAGAGCACGCATTAATGCAAAGACTCCATTGAGTGATCCAGTGACACGCAGATCTAGCAGGGTCAGATATCCTGTTAAAAGATTTGGTTTTGAAGGTTATGTAGCTCACCATTATGCTTATATGGTGAAACTAGTTGAGAATGTTGAGCCCACATGTTTTGAGGAGGCTTTTGGTCATGCTCATTGGGATGCAGCAATGAATGGGGAGATGGCTGCATTAGAGGCCAATAAGACTTGGGATCTAGTATCATTGCCGAAGGGAAAAAAAGCCATTGGATGTAAATGGATTTATAAGATTAAACACAATGTAGATGGTTCTATTAGCAGGTACAAAGCTAGGCTGGTTGCAAAAGGCTATGCCCAGACATATGGCATAGATTATGATGAAACCTTCAGTCCACTTGCTAGAATGGCAACTGTCAGATGTGTGATTGCTTTGGCAGCAGCCAAAGGTTGGAGGTTGGAGCAAATGGATGTGAAGAATGCCTTCTTGCATGGTGATTTGCAGGAAGAAGTGTATATGGATCAGCCAACAGGTTATGAAGATTTAGAGCATCCCATATATGTGTGCAAGTTGAAGAAGGCGCTCTATGGGCTCAAGCAAGCACCTAGAGCATGGTCTGACAAGATTAGAGAGTATCTTGTCAATATTGGCTTTTATGTTTCTGATGCTGATCACTCACTTTATGTGAGAAAGGAAGATGCAGGTTTGGTCATCATAGTCATCTATGTGGATGACTTGATTATTACAGGTGATAGTGATAGTGGGATTGCTGAAGTCAAGGATTCTTTGAAGAAGAAGTTTGAGATGAAGGATTTAGGTGAGCTAAGATACTTCCTTGGCATTGAGGTGATCAGATGTGATGATGGTATATGGCTGTCCCAAAGACACTATGGCTTGGATATGTTGTCCAAGTATGGTATGGCAGCATGCAAACCACTTTCAGTCCCATTGGAGTAGAATGTAAAGTTGAGTGTTGATGTTGGGGATGAGATAGAAGACCCTACTATGTTCAGGAGGATAGTGGGGAGTTTGATCTACATGACCATTACAAGGCCAGACTTGAGCTACGCTGTTAGTCTTGTGAGTCAGTTTATGCAAGTACCTAGAAAGCCACATTTGGATGCAGTCAGATGCATATTGAGATATGTGAAGTCCACATTACATTATGGACTTTTCTATGAGGCAGGTACAGATGTACAGGTGTTTGGATACACAAATGCAGATTGGGCTAGTAGTATGTCTGATAGAAGATCTACCAGCGGATACATGTTCTCTCTTGGAAGTGCAGCAGTTGCTTGGAGCAGCAAAAAGCAATCTATAGTTGCTTTGTCGAGTACAAAGGCTGAGTATAGAGGTGTTGTTGTTGTAGTATGTGAGGTAGTATGACTGTAAAAGTTATTGGCTGATTTGGATGTGCAGGTGGAAGGCCCATTTGTCATTTATTGTGACAACATGAGCAGTATACAGTTGGCTAGAAACCCTATGTTCCATGCCAGGACAAAACATATTGAGGTACACTACCACTTTGTGAGAGAGAAGATACTAGCAGGTGAGATTGACTTGGTGTATGTCAGCACACATGATTAGATAGCTGACATCTTCACGAAGGCATTGGGTACAGAGAAGCTTCAAAAGTTTCAAAGCTTACTTGGAGTTGCAGAGATGCAGTTGAGCTTGAGAGGGAGTGTTGAGATGACAAGCTCAACACATGCGGACATTGATGATGGACCGCCTGGTTAGATGGGTCCACATGTCTACACTTAGCACGTTGGTGGTCATTATGACTCACACATGGCCACTGACTCATTACTTATTATATTCAGGTTTTTACACCTATTTACAGCTGGCATAGTTATAGCGCCAGTCGACTAGTGTAGTCGGTTATGCATTGTTTGACTTAGTAGGCCACTTTCCTTTATGTTGCATCTTATCTATACTTTGTGTACATTGTAAAGAGTGTGGAAGAAGAAGAAGAAACCAGCAAGAAAACGTTTTGGCCTCCATCTCTCTTCTTTTCTCTTGAGTGAGCTTCTCCTTGTGCATTCTGTGTGTGTTCGACGCAGCATCTTGAGCAACTCCCCCCACCATGCGATTTTTGACACATATCCTATCTCTACTTCCTTCCATCTTTGATCCCCAATGGATACGACCTTTCGAAAAAACCCCTTAGACTTTGGTAAATCAGACATGAAAGGTTGTTAAGAGACAAGATGGGAGAAATTTTGAGTACCATTTCAAGTGATGTTTTGCAACAATTGGTGCAGAATATGAACATGCTTATACAACAACAACAAGTGATACAGGCTTCTGCTCAAACATAAACTATTGTGATAAATGCTCTGCTAGCAATAGAGCATGAGATGGAGTTGTTTAATGGAAAAAATGCATCTGCATATTTGCATGTCTATTCTCAAAAGATGGAGTTCGCTGGGGTGTCTCCACTTGCATGGGGCTGGTATTTTGTAGGGGTATTTTGCATGTCTATTCTCAAAAGATGGAGTTCAGTGGGGTGTCTCCACTTGCATGTAGCCAGTATTTTGTAGGGGTTACTGTACATGAATTGAAAGTGAAAATTACTAAATTGTACATGTAGGATACTAACTCAGTAGCTTTCAAGAAGACACTCATGGTAGAATTTTACATTGAAGACACCAATTTGATTACACGCAAGACTTTTTAGGAGTGGGTTTCACAACCTAATAAGGGTCTTGTGGGCTATAGAATTATTAAGAGAATTTGAAAGTCGATTTGAGCAGTTAAATCTTTCAGAACAATAAGCTCTTACAAGTGAGAAAATTAAATTGTTTCTACAAGTACCAGATCCAAAGCTTCAACAGAATCTTGATGATTTGCTAGAGGATCTGACTATAGAGACATGCCTTAAAACAGAGTGGAGGCATGTCAAGAAAGCTACTACTGCACTTGTGAAAAAGCATAGAAAAAGAGAAAGATTGCATATCTACCCTATGGCTACACTTGCTATTCCCAATGTTAGGGAGAAAGATGTATTAGATGAATTGGTCAAAGGCATACAGGATCTTCAATTGAAGGTCACAAAATTGGATGATAAAGAACAAGAGGAAAGGTGGCAAGCAACAGCCCTAAACCAAGGAAAATATGTATGTGGTGTGATAGTTTGTAGCATGAAAGGAAGAATTATAATGCTTATTAGGAGGCTTTTTCACGACAAGTCATCTTTTGGAAAGATGGCAAGATCAATGCACAAGAAACATGATTTCCTCTTACTTTTAATTTTGGAAAGGGAGGTATGAAAAAGTTGTTGGAAGACTTGGTTGTTGGAAATGCTTATGCAACTCTATATGCTTCTACTTTTGGTCTACAGTTGGATAGAATGCATGGCCAAAAGTGATGGTTGGTCCAAAGGCTGCAATATGGACACTTTCTTTGCATGCAACTAAAAAGAGAAAAATTACTGATAGTAAAATGTCTTGTGTAGGGCAAGACATTTGTGACATAACTAGTTAAGAATCAAGGGTAGATGCATAATGAGTGGATGCATATCCAACAAAAAGGCAAAACACAGATGCACTTATGGAAGAGAAACAGAAGAGAGATGAAGATAATGCAATGATATATAAGGAAGTGATAAGAAGAAGTGTGGATTTGTCTAAAGCTTCAAATCAGCCACCTCCCGAGCATGTGATGGAAGAGATTGAGCAGGAGCAAAAATAGGATAGTAAGCAAGAGGGCAAACAACTTGGATATAAGCTATAGTTTGATATTGAGACAACCATGGATGCCTTGGAAGATCCTATATTGGAAGATTCAACTATTGCACCTATATATTTTCTTAATGCATCTGAAGAGGTTGGTGAAGATCATGTTTTACTTGATTCATGAACTCAAACGAAGATTGCTGACTTGTTGGATACACATGATCTGCATGATATAGTTATTATTTCTGAAACAGTTCATAAGCTCAACGATATGCCTTTACAAGATGTTAGATGTAATGCTTTATAGCTAGAAAATGTTTCGGATGCTTTGTTAGAGGCTTTGATTGACAATTCTAAGATGCTTCAAGATATGGACTGTTTCACTATTTTTAGTGATGGTGAGAATGTGTTGGATGAAAGTGAGGCTCAATTTATATTTGATGTAGTACACATTTTCCAGTATAAGCAGATTTCTATACGCTTGACTTTGAAAGAGCAGACATGCTACTATGTATTTGTTGATGGGTTCATTGATAGCATGTATATGGAGATTAGACAACCTCTAGTGTATGATACGCACCCAAGGCCTTATGACCCTAGAGGGGATACTAGATGTGGTTCAAGAGTTATGCACATGCTGAGGATTTTGATCTATGATCTAGGGAGATGCCTTCTTATATGCATGATAAGTGACAAGTTGAAGCTATGGGTGTTTGAGCCGGGTGGTGCATCGATTGCACATATTGGAGAATGTGTGAGTTCAGAGGGGATGGATATCGTGCCACTACGTGGACACAGTGTGAAAAACTCTAGAGTGCATCATCATTCCACTTTCTTATTGATCTACAAAGTCAATGTGATCTAAGTCATTAGTGCTAGTGTTAGTGGCATGGATAGTTCATAAATACTAGACTTTTGGACAATTTTAGCATATTTTTTATATTATTTATTGTAAATATCTTAAAAATCTAGGAAAAATTCTAGAATAGAGTGGTATACAAAAAGCAAGTTGCTTTTTCAGTCAGGTTTGGTATTTTTCATGAAAAAGAAAGATGGGCAAAATCACACATGTCGCGATCGTGGTTTGACAGGTAGTAAATAGCACTTTGAAGTGAGAGAGGAAGGAGTGATCTGGGAGATCTGCCTTAGGATTTTACCCCGCTTTCAAAGCCAACGGAGCCATCAGATTTGGGTTCAAAGTAGTAGAGAGAAAGCTATTGTTTGATCCACATTTTGGTCTACGAGAAAGCTCTTGGAGATCTAATGCTTGGAGATTTCTTTTCTGAGTAGTGCTAGACAAGGGATTTCAGGTTTTGTCAATACATATTGATTTGATTCATTGTACTTTGTCTTTATCGTGTTTACCTCTTGTCTATTCTTTTTCTTCTCTTCCATCTCCTTTCTCTACTTTCCTCCATCTCTGATCCCTGGTGGATACGACCTTTTGACAAAAATCCCTCCGACATTGGATGTCATGCCATTATGTGTACACAGTGTGAAAAAATCTGCAGTGCATCATCATCCAACTTTCTTATTGATCTAGATAGTCAATGTGATCTAAGCCATTAATGATGGTTCAAAAATACTATATTTTTTGACATTTTTAGCCTATTTCTTATAATATTTATTGTAAATATCCTAAAAAGCTAGGAAAACTTCTAGAATAGGGTGGTATGCAAAAAGTAAGTTACTTTTTCAACCAATTTTGGGATTTTGCATAAAAAAGAAAGATGGGTAAGATCACGTGAGTCGCAATCGTAGTTTGACAAGCAGTTTGAACTGAGAGAGGACTAAGGAGTGATATGGGAGATCCCTAATCAGATCCCTGACCAAGTATCCTGGGGTTTTACACCCCTTTCAAAGCCAATGGAGCCATGAGATTTGGGTTTCGAGCAGTAGAGAGGAAGTTGTTGTTTGATCCACGTTTTTGGTCTACAAGGAAGGTCTAGGAGATCTAATGCTTGGAGATTGCTTCTGAGTAGTGCTAGACAAGGGATTTCAGGTTCTGTCAAAACATATTGATTTGATTCATTGTGCTTTGTCTTTATCGTGTTTACCTCTTGTCTATTATTTTCTTCTCTTCCATCTTCTATCTCTACTTCCTTCCATATGATTTGATCCCCGGTGGATACGACCTTTCGACAAAAGCCCCTTCGACAGCAGCACTCAAAAGAAATAGGGGAGGAGCATGTGGGTTGGTAGCTACCTCTATAGGGTCCTAGGCACCAAATTATGGATATTCAAAAAAATAAACTCATTTAGAGAAAATTAAATACAAAGAAGTGAGTTTAAAAATAAGTACTTAAAGTATATTTTGAGAAAAAAAATTCTATGAAAATTTAGAAAATTTATTTATTAGAGCAAAAATAGATCCAAGTTATAGATGTGATACGTTTTGAAGAATGTTGGGTTCCATCTTAGAGTATGAAAAGAGCTAGTTACTAGGGTGAAAAGTAGGGGAGGTCCCCTCCTTTCTAGATGGGATCTACCAGAAAAAGTAGGGTGGACCCTAAGAATGTAAGAGGGCTAGAAAAAAATAACCATGCAATAATGACCATGAAAGAGGGACTAATCTAAGATTAAGATTTCTTAATCAATTTCTTACGAGACCTTTTTTGAGTCCATATTTTCCTTAATGGATTTTTGAAGGCTTTCCTAACTAATAAGAAAATGCAAGATTTCTTTAAATCATCACTTCTTTTAACAGTTGAGACAGTTTTTTTCTTCTAATGCTTTAGCCACAATCTTGGTAATCACATGTAAAGAAGCCCTTATATAGTTGTAGATTGGTGCTCCTCATGGAGAGCTCCTCAATTTCGGTGGTTTGAAGTGAAATAGCTTTAAAATCATCCTTTTTGATTTTGTCTTTCAAAGAGCTATTCCACAATGGTAGAAATCAAGAATGAATTTTAATTCAAATGCTAGTCTTGATTTAGATCCTTTGGGTAGGGAGGGAGGGGATGAAATTGCTAATTATTAGGCTTAAGAACTCAAAAAATAGCCTCTATATACAACAAATATGGTATTTTTGTTAAATTTTTTTCCCAAAATACTCAAGAATGTGATTTCTTAGCAATGTTTCAACCCAATTTCTAAAATATTAGCCTTTGATTAATTAAACATTTATCAATTTGCATATAGTCAAGGAATCATAGGAGTCACTTATTTTTCACATCCTCAAATTCCTATTTGTATTGCAAGATATGGCAAGGAGAGAGAGAGAGAGAGAGAGAGAGAGAGAGAGAGAGAGAGAGAGAAGCATATCATTATTGTTTCCAAAGTTTGAATTTCAAATTGGACATTGTTGTTGCCTCCAAATTTTGTATCTGAAGTTCGTAAATTGTAATCTTTTGTCCTTTTCCCCCAACATTAAGGAGGATTTGAAACTACAAGGAGGCTCCAAAGTACGTAAAGATAGGCAAATCCACATACTTTGAGGAGAATTTGAAACTTCAAGGAGGCTCCAAAGTATGGAAGGGATAGGCAAATCTACATATCTACACAGTTTTTTGCTTTTTTTTGTTAGACCCATACCAAGTGTCCATAGGGGCATTTCTCCCCTTTGAAAAATCAGCCATGAAACATGTAAGTACGCTTATTCACAAAAGGATAATTTGTGAGCTGAGCGAGTGGTGGAGCTTGATTGCAATTGGGATACTCCTCCCACCAAGAGGAGGATTTTCGAAGTGTTTAAGGGACAAGAGCCATAAGCGTGCAAATATTCCATGAGACACCCTTTGTGAGCTGAGCGAGTGGTGGAGCTTGATTGCAATTGGGATACTCCTCCCACCAAGGAGGAGGATTTTCGAAGTGTTTAAGGGACAAGAGCCATAAGCGTGCAAATATTCCATGTAAAACGTAGGTGTCTCTAATCCATGATGCACCTTGTCAGGCCAACTTTGGGGACCACATAATTATTTACTTAGTACCAAAAGAGTTAGAGCAAGGAGTACTAAGAGCTAGGCTTGCCTCATATGACGCCTGAATTCTAAACCCTGGTCCCTTCCGAGTGGTGATCGAATAGTCGCGAATCGAGGTGGTCAAAAAGAACAATTCAACAAAGCAAGGAAGCCCTCGAGATCGTGCGTTGAAGGGCCGCAGGCGGGCTAGATTTGACAAGGAGCTGACGTTAGAAACGCTCTCAAGAAGAGGATATGTGACGTTAGAAAGCGCTTGAGCAGAGGATACGATATCTTTATGCAGTGTTTGAAACAGCTATAGCCTGTAACGCACACGCAGAGACAGATGAGAGAGAGAGACTCAGTAGGTTGGTTAATACGATAAAGTGCAGCCTAAACTCTGCTATGACAAATTCATAAATGGTTCGTATTACGCCTTCGATAATACTAAAGACGACTCATACGCTGTGTCCATGGTTTCTGTAATATTAGTCCACTACGGACGAGCCGCGCTCAACCATCTTAAATTAGTTCATAATTATAGCAAGTCTAGTGTATGCGTGGTAGGGGTGGACGTGCTAGCAGCTAGTAATTTACAGTAAAGGTAGAGGCCAAATCTTCAAGGACCTCTGTTGATTTGACGTTACATGACGTCAAATAGTAGGGCTTATTCCACCATGCTAGTAATTGATGAGCGAAATTGTAAGGCTGTGACACATCCATATCATCACTCGTGTTAGACAAATCTTCTTCGGGTTACGCAGGTTCTGATCACATTGCTCATCCAAATAAGTGTCCAACTAGGTTAACGGGTTTGCTGCGGATGACTTCGGCTATTCTGCAACTTGAGAGGTTCTGCAGGTTTTGATGACATTGCTCATCCAAATAACTGTCCAATTAGGTTATCGGGTTTCCTGCGGATGACTTGAGCTATTGTGCAACTTGCAAGTGTTCTTTTTGGCTCTTTGTAGGAGATGAGTCTTGTAGCTAAGCCTCTTGATGATATTGTTGAGTGGCTGAACGCATTGATGTAGTGGCTCCTCTTACAAAATGCAAAGAAGCTAATTTCCACAACAAGCTAAAATATTAAAAATAAAAGTAATACACTAAAATGTTAGGAAAGCCATAGCCAAGGTAGTTATGCTAACATGAATCATGTTACCATTTGATTCAACGGCTGAGAATAATTCATAAGAGGCCATAGCATGAGATCTTCCTCATGCTATGGAGGGACATGGATTCCACCCTAATGCCATGCTGGCCAAACAATATACGCTTTCAATGGATGGTAGGAGATGGAACCCTCAAATAAGACATGTTTAAAATTGGCAAAAGATAATTGGCAAGTTACAACTTAGCCTTTTATATCTTGCCTTAGATCTAAGGCAGAATATTGACTAACGTATTATTTTGCTTTATTACAAGTCGTTCCGACGTAAAAGAGCTTTATCCTCAAAACTGAAGTTGGGACAAATTACAATGAAGTTTACAAAGGATAGCTCAAAGCATATGGATCTATACTGAAAATGAAACTTTAAGTTGAAGGAGATCATATAAGTTGATGAAGGAGAAGTATAGTAAAGAAATAGTTGTAGCCTCTCCAAAATAGCTTGTAGTACTATTTTGGTCATAACTTGAAGTAGAAATGTCCAATTTCCATGTGCAAACTATAGAAATGTAAGGAATAATATGTAGTATCTAATCATGCCATCAAAATCCAATTTGGATGAAGATAAGGTAATTAATTTCTATTCAAAAATTTAATGCAACAAGTTATTTACTAGTCATTGAGGGAAGTATCATCTTGAATAAGCCATGGAAATTGTTCCAAATACAAAGTATGTTGCTAAGAAGACTCTTCCATAGGCAAACCCTTCAACTTAATGAGATACCCGATTAGAGTTTGATTCCTTAGAACCTTCTCCCACTTGCCAACATTCTTTTCGGGTTCATAAATCATCAAACCATATTAATCAAGGGGAGGTAGTTTTTCAAGAACTCACATTTCAGGGCCAACGTACTTCTTAAGTTGGGATATATGAAAGACATTCTATATATGAGTAGTTGTAGGAAAATTAAGTTCATATGCAAGATCTCCAACTTGCTTGATTATTTTTCATACACCATAAAAGTGATGGCTAATTTTAATATGCCTTCCCTTAAGAGAATCATAATGGGAATTTGGAACCCTTAATAAAACCTATTCATCTTTGTCAATTTCGCGTGCCTTCATTTCTCATTTGCGTAGGATCTCATTGTCTCTTGAGCTTTTCCAATATTTTCATTTCATTGCTTCATAAGATCCTTCATCTTCTCGAACTCGTCACGAACATGAGGATTCACATCATCGTGAAGCAACGCGAAAGGTACTTGAATGTTGTAACCATATAATGCTCTGAAAGAAAACATTCCAATGCTCATGTGATGAGTATTGTTACAGCAAAACTCTGCAAGGTGAAGCCAATGATCCCATGTATTTTGTGTATCATGGAAAAAGTATCGTAAGTAGTCCTCTAGCCATTTATTTATCCTTTTGGTTTGGCCATTGTTTGTGAATGATAAGAGATGCTAGGAATTAAAATAGTCTCCATAGAATAGAATAAACTCTTCTGAAAGTTTCCCATAAATTTAGTATCACGATCAGGAACAATCTTCATTGGCATCCTATCAAGATTGAACATACTTTCCATAAATTGGTCAACTACTTACTTCGCTATAAATTGAACATTTTTTGGGATGAAATGGGCTAATTTAGTCAACCATTGTATAATAAGATAAATGCTATTCCACCCATGCTTCGTTATAGTTAATCCCATAATAAAGTCCATGCTAATGTTGATCCACTTTCCATGAGAGAAATAGGTAGTGGCCGAAGCAATCCATTATGTAGAAGTGTAGAATTTTGGTTGTTTTGTTAATATGGAAGATATCTTATGATATAATCTTTAACATCCCTCCAAATGTCTTTCCAACAAAAGCTCTTATGGATATTATCAAATGTCTTGAATAACCCATGACGGCCCGCTAAAGGTGAAGAGTGCATCTCTTGTAGAATATGGTCTTTGAAAGATGAATGAGGAATCAAATAGACCCATCCATGATACCTGAGAAGACCATTATACTGTTTATAATTTGGATACTTTTCTCATTTTTCTTGTTGAAATTCCTTCAATGTCATTTTGGATACTTGCTCACTAAGCAAGTACTCTTTAAGAATGTCATGGATCTAGTCTTTATGCATGATGTAAATAGTAAAAATGAAACATCCCCATATTCTTGTTAAAGTGTCCGCTACCACATTATTTTTTTTCAACCATATATGATATCTCAAAGTCATATCCTTGAAGAGTAGCCAACCATCTTCGTAGCTTGGGCAACAAATTTGGTTGCAAAAGAAAGTATTTCAATACAAGATGATCACTTTTGACTTTGGAATGGCTGCCATAGATATAATGATGTCACTTTTTAATAGCATACAATGTCGCTAACATCTCTTGCTCATAAACATATCGTTACCACTCCTTATCATCAAGCTTTCAGCTCTCATAAACTATACCTCATGATTTGGATATAAACAACCCCTACTCCTCTTCATAAGCATCTGTACATATGATCACTTTTGACTTTGAAATGGCTGCCATAGATATAATGATGTCACTTTTTAATAGCATACAATATTGCTAACATCTCTTTCTCATAAACATATAGTTACCACTCCTTATCATCAAGCTTTCAGCTCTCATAAACTATACCTCATGATCTAGATATAAACAACCCCTACTTCTATTCATTAGCATCTGCACATATGAGAAACTCAGAGGATTCGGGCATGCAATAATAAGTGTTGAGACTAGAAGAGACTTCAGCTTATTAAAGCTTTTGTTGGCTATGGAGTCCCAATAGAAAGCTTTGTTTTTAGGCCTCACTACAAGATATAGACCTTATAGCGACGTTTAAAGCGATGAAAATACAAACAACAAAATTTTCCCCCGTCGTCGCAAAAAGTGTCATTATTGACAATGCCATAGAATCGTCGCTATATGCGTCGCTATTGCGATGCATATAGACGCATATAGCGACGGTTGCAGACAATTTGCGATGCTCATAGCGATGCGTGCAGTAAATTTGCGACGCAAATAGCGACGGTAACAGAGAAAAAAAAAATTAGTGGCAAGGCAGAATATAGCACTCTGTGCTGTATGAGAGCCATACAAAATAGTTTCTGCACTGCTGCATACAAAGCGTTTGCAAACAAAAAGAATGTATACTGAAATCATAAAACTGATACATCAAATAAATACATGATCGCATAAAATGCGATTGGTACAATCATGAAACGATATCACTAATACATAGAAAATGTCTACATAGATCAGGCAACTAAAAACTAAAGGTGTGTGAGCTCTAAGGATCCAAGGGCGAGCTACAAATCCTCGTTCCCCAAAAGCTCGTCTCACCACAAAGGAGCATTAAACGGATTCTGCAGAAAAAGAAACAACATATCAATCCACCATACAATAATGCATTCAAATATCTCATTGTAACTACAGACAAGAAATATGAGTAACTTACAGGGCCACCGCGTCTATACAATCGGTCGATCAATGCCCTGAAACCGTGCCTCTCTGCATATCGAGTCTCAAGGCCTTGTGGATCGCGATTTGTAATGGAGTGCTGCAAAGAAAACAAAATGCTAACTGTTAGAAATATAATTGCCAGTACAAAGAATATCTCAAAAAAACAAATAAGGAAAACAAAAGAGAAACTTACAAAGTCCTCCAAATATGTCATGTGGCCGCCACTCCCAAGATGATGTACCGATCCGGCCTCGATTCGTGCCCTCGCCGCCTCCCGCTGTTGACTCCAACGTCCTGGCAAATTTGTAGCCTTCTCCCTCAGTCGGTGCTAGTCGTCTGCATCTAACTACTCAGGCTTTGGAACCCCACTCTTGATTGCCTTGCGTGCGTCGGATCGTCTATGTGACATGTATGCACGCATGCAATCCATCATCCAGCCCGTAGAGAATTTATCCACTGCGGCTTGCACTGGGAACTCCTCGTGCAAGGATGCTACTATGTAGTCCTTGCTCCCCTCCGGTATGTTCCTCCAATGATCCAGGTGGTTGTGCCGAAAAACTTGTTGGCGCAACTCCCTCATGCGAGCCATCACCCTCCTCCCCTCATCATTCATGATGATGGCTCATGACCTGTTATCCACTAGGTATCCATAACCCCTAGGAGTTTGCCTAAGATGGGCCCTCTCCCATCTCCGTCCACGCTCCTGGGCATATCCAGGAGACCCCTATACATCTGTTGTACCGACGGGGGTACCCTCTCCCGGAGTGCCACTCAAAGGGGTGCCACCAAAAGGAGTGCCACCAGAAGGTGTGCCATCTACCGACGGCTGCGCAAAAGCCAGAGTAACTGGAGTAGACATCCCCACAAGTGTGACAAATCCTTGAGGTGACGCAGCTCCAACTAAACGACGAGACGGAGACACCACATCCGTGTCTCCACAACAACACCCCCTTGATCCTCCTGCAGTCGCAGTCCCTCCCTCTGGCCCAAGTCGCGAGCGTCGAGATCGTCTGCTCGAAGCTGAAGTATCTGATCGCGCTGAAGCTGATCTAGCTGAGCGTCGTGACGAAGAATGAGACAGCTCCTGATCTGCCATCTCTCTGAATCTCACGAGCTGATCTGGAGACATGCGTGCCATCATGTCCTGAAACTCCTCATCGCTCATCCCTTGACTCATCCTGAAAATGTTGATACCTGCACAAATAAAAAATGATGTTAGAATAATCAATTTAAACTATACAAAGCACATTAATATAAATCATTTTTGAAAAATCCCTCTTAAAATGCATATCTTATCTACCTTTATGTAAAATCTGAACAACGAATTGAGTAATACAATTCTCCAAGAATGAAGTATTCTATGGTCCCATGTTAATCTCTTGACACAACTTTGCATACACTGGAAGGTCGATAGACATGTCACCACAAAAGAACGAGTCTGCCTCGTTCTCAAAAAAATCTACGACTTCTGTATTTCCATCATTGTTAGCTGATGCGGGCTCCAAGCTTGCGGTGGCCTCTACCCCTTGTAATATCGATCTCTCTATTTGCATATTTTCTTCATCTATGCCTGGAACATCGCTTTGATCATATACTCTCGCACCTCGAGGAGTTGAAGGTATAACATACCACCATCGAGGTTGTCGGGGGTTTGGATAGAAGATTACCTGTTCACAAACACTTACAAAGTGAGTTCAAACCATTGTGACATAAACCATGTCGTATTACAATTAGCAAGAAAATGACTATTTGTACTTGTTCACAATGGGCCGGCAACACAAAGGTGTCGCGCAAATCCGTCCATTTTTTTTCAGAATCTATTTCAAGAAATCCAGATGGACCTCGTCGAACTGTTGCTCCAGCTCCTCCAAGTACCACTTTGAACCACTGCACATCGAATAGTATCATGGAGAAGCTACGGTAATCCACCATAATAATACTTTGCAAGTTCCCAAAATACTCCATCTCATCCACAACAGGGTTCGGATTCGTTGCTCGTCGCCGGCTCTCTTGCTCAAACCTTGCCATGACACCACAGTCCATTGTGGAGCGCATTTGGCCAATACGCTCCACTCGAAAATGCCGTCCGCGCGACCACGCTGCACTATATATTTTATACTGCATATTGAAACACTCAAATTAGATGTAGCAAGAAAATTTAGATATGACTTATTCTAAACCCGTCATTACCTTTGGACTACATCCCCTCGAGAACTCCCACTCCATTGAGACCTCTGTCCCTTCGCTGGATGCTGCGGTCAAGGCTCCATGCAACCATCGTGTTGACATAAACCGTGGCATCTCCTCCATGCCTTCGGGATATCGAATCGGTCGGTGATGCGTACTGCGTCGGAATTCAGCTCGCGCTTCCTCTCGATCTTGCCTTGCAATCTGGTACTTGGCGAGCCAGGTCTCCATGGAGGCATGGTGCAACATACAAAAGCGATTCACCTTCTTTTCCATTAAGACATCCATTCTTTTTTCTACCCCATTTCCAACCACCATATCTCCAGTCAGCCTATCATCGTCCTTCAGCATCCATAGCATTTCATTGTCCGGTTCCACCGTTGGTAGTCATTGTGAGATATGCACTAATGCCTCTGACACCAACCAACCTTCTGCCATGCTACCTTCCGGAAGAGCTCGTTGTCACACAAAGCCTTTCAGGGTTTTCATGAAGCACTCTAGCAAGAACATCCATCGCATATGGACAGGTCCAGCAATCTCCACTTCATCCACAAGATGCACAAGAAGGTGAACTTGTATCGTGAGTATGCTAGTGGGCAGGTATTTCTCAAAGAGATAGACCGTCTCAACTGCTCCCCGCCTTGCGGATTCAATAGAGGATGTCTTAATCTCTTTCTGTGAGATCCATTGCACCAAAGTCGACAACTTGTAAATGGCCCCGCGAATTTCTGGAGTTAGGCATCCTGCGATCGCGATCGGTAGAACAAACTGCCACAAATGAGAAAGCATTAAGAATAATGGTCACTTTTCAAATTTCAAAATGTCCACGCTAATTAAAATCCATTCTGTTCACAAACCTGACATATTTTATGCCAATCATGGGATTTTAGCCTAGACATTTGGTCCTCTTTAGAAAATGTAGACCTAAAAGAACGCATCATACCCGTCGGAGTGCGGATAGACTTGATTACTTGCTTCACAATGCGCTCTTCTTTGGTAGACAAAATCCAGGGAGTGCGAGAAAGCTGCACTCCCCCTTCAGCACTCGACTGTGGCCAAAGCGCCTCCATCTTACCTACCTCCTTTAAATCCATTCGTGACCCTAAAGTGTCTCTCTTTCCTGTGATGTGGTCCCATAGCAAGCTGCCCACATTTTTGAAAATATGAATGGGATCCAACAAGTGGTTGACCTCTAAGTGGGTCCAATATGGCAACTCGTAGAAAACTGAGAACCGTCGCATTCCATTTGGATGTGATTCCGCGTTTACCATTTTCAGCTTGTACCAGCTTGCAACGTTCATACGTGTTGGAGGTCGTCCAAGAAAACCTACCCTGAGTTCATGATCCTCCGGCAAGAAAGCGGCGTGTCCTTGATATACCATCTTCTTCATTGTTCGTGACCTTCGGGAGTCTAACTGTGGCCCACATAATGGACATGCATGATAACCTAAGGTAACCAGACCTGCAAGGCGATCCACGACCTAGTGAATACTTGATTGAATGAAGTAAAATATAGATATTACCAGCAAGAACAAAGGTTTGATCACCTGAGCACTCTCCGAATCCCGAAAAGTCATGCATCGTCCACATGAGAATGGCTCGAATGTTGGCTGACCGCCGACCATCGCGCCTGCTCATATCTTGCACCGTGACCGCCTCCTCCCACAAAATCTTAAGCTCATCGACTAATGGACGAAGATACATGTCCATATTTTTTACTTTGTAGCGGCCCGGGACGAGCAAGCTAAGGATGAGATGTCCTTTCTTCGTAGAAAGCCATGGAGGGATGTTGTAGTTAACAAGCACTATAGGCCACACATTGTAAGAAGTCGAGCACACACCCAATGGGTTCACACAATCCATGGCGAGACCGAGCCGAAGATTCCTTGGCTCTCGCGTAAAGCCTAGGAAGGTAGAGTCAATGTGGCTCCATGCACGCAAATGTGCTGATATTCGTTGAACTCCATCCGTGGACCTATTCTGCACATGCCACGTTGTCAAGCTTGCCATGGCAGATGTGCGAAACATGTGGTTTATGCGAGCGATGAGCGAAAAGTGTCTGAAAACGTTTTGAGGGATGGTTTTCCCTTGCAAGTCCTGTCGATACCTATGAGCACCACACTTTGAACATGTCTCCATAGTCTTGTATTCATCTCGAAACAATATGTAGTCGTTGATACATGCATGGATGTTATTCTAGTCCATGCCAAGCTTCCGTAAAACATGTCGTGCATCATCACGAGACTCGGGCATAGTATTTGCAGGTGGCAATATATGATATTTCAATAGCCTAAAAAAAATCATAAAACACCTTGAAAAAACACAAATGTTTACAATAATACTATTTTAAAAAAAATCAATGAAGTATGTGTGTAAGGTACCTGAATAACTCAGTCACACTCGTATTGCTCCAACCGTATTTTGCTTGCACACTTAAGAGTGCAAGCAATGTCTTCAACCGAGATACTCGGCACCCATCATATAATGGTATGGATGCTTCCTCTCTAAGTGGGTCAGATGTCTCAACATCCATGGGAATCAATGCATCGATCATTACCTCCACATCAGGCTCCAAGATTGTAGGCAGGTTGGGAAGGTTGTCTGTCTCCTCTAGCATTGACGGTATAGATGGGCCTTGCGAGTGATCAATTGGCTCCTGCAATCCATCCATCACACGTCCACGAACTCTTCTAATTGGCCACAAAGGGTGCACTCCCCCTTGGGTCGAGACATCATCCCCCTGGATACAAAATTTGCCAACAAGACCCAATCTTATTGTGTATGGTTTTCAATTAGCTTGAGAGTACAATGCATCAAAAATGCTAACTTCAAATTACCGTTTGCTGAAAATCCGCAATCGCCTGATCAATGATCTCAGATTGAAACTCGCCAAATCGTCGTACATGTTCTATAAACAATCGGCGTTTCCATCTAATTGCCAACTTGCATTGAGAGCAAGGACATGGGACACGCTGATTAAGATACGTCTCGCGGTCTTGAACAATAAGACGTTCTTCGTTTACCATCTTATCTACATTACAGAAAACGAGGCTTAAATGGATAGCTTTATGGAGATGTACGTCAAGTTGCTAGTTGACCATAAATCTTGCATTGTATATAGTAGTTGAGAGATTTTCCGATGTTATATCTTGGCCTTGTATCATGCTCAACAATTTGTTTGTCCCGGTAGATAATTATTTGTTATATCTCGGCTTTGAGTATAAGTAATCCATTTTAAAATTAATGCGCGCCATCTATGAAATTTTATAACTATAGTAGTAAAATTTATTTCAATCAATTCTACTCATAGTCATAAGACCTAAGAGAAATTATCCTATACTCAATTTAAGGGTTTCTTCTTCTATAATAATACTTTTGGGTTCATTTTGATTAAGTACGTGGCCCATGGCAAAGCACATTGCATACCATTATCAATAAGTCTATTATCTTAAATTTCCTTCCCCTCCCTCTCCCTCTCCCTCTCCCTCTCCCTCTCCCTCTCCCTCTCCCTCTCTTTCTCTCTTACTCTCTCATTTCCTCTCCTAAACAAGCAAAAAAGAAAGTAATTTAAACATTAAACAAGCAAAAGGGAGAGAGAGAGAGAGAATGCACTCTCCCTCTCTTTCTCTCCCTCTCCCTCTCCCTCTCCCTCTCTTTCTCTCTCTCTCTCTCCCTCTCCCTCTTCTTCTCTTTCATTTCCTCTCCTAAACAGGCAAAATAGAATGATTTAAACCTTCAACAAGCAAAAGAAAGAGAGAGGGAGACTCACCAATGAGATATGGCGAGCGTGGGCAGCTTCTCTTTGCAACAAGGGCTCCTCCTCTCCTTCACGAACAACGGCGGTGGCGGCGCCAGTGGCGGCGGCAGCAAGTCTCTTCCTCTTCTTCTCTCACAAAGCCTTCGCTCTCTCCCTCACTCTCGCTCTCAAAAGGCGGAACAAAAGAAATGAAAACGGCACTAGGGTTTGGGCCGCGTTTTTTTTCCTGCGGCGTCGCAAATAGCGACGCCGATATCCATCGTCGCTAATCGACGTCGCTAATTGTTCAATTCCTTGTAGTGCCTATCCATTAATGGAGCAACCATACGAGCAAAATTCTTGATGAACGTCCTATAAAAAGAAGATAATACAAGAAATCCTCTCAAAGATATCAAATTCCTAGGGGTAGAAATTTTTTTGATACATTTCATGTTAATTAGATCCACTCTAATTCTTTGCTCTCCCACAATATGACATAAGTATTCCACTTCATCTTTCATGAAAGAATGCTTTGTCATCTTGGAAAAGAGTGCATCTCTTCTTAAGGGATCAAAGATCTCTCTTACATAGTTCAAATTCTCATCCTTGGACTTGCTATAGATAAGGAAATCATGAAAGGATATAAGGACTATTTTGAATAAGAATATCTGTAGTATTTTGTTCATAAGATCTTGAAAAGTAGGGAGTGCTTTGGAAATCTCAAATGACATAACCAAGAAGTGATATATTCCCCTTTCAGTTCGAAAGGCTATATTGAACTCATCCCTTTCCTTCATTTGAATTTGATGGTAATCCAAATGAAGATCTATTTTGGTGAAGAATTTTGCATCCTTAATTTCATCCAAAAGCTGATTGCCAATGCGGAAAATAGGATATCTATTTTTAATCATTGACTTCTTAAGTTCCTATAATCAATGCACATGTGAAATGATCCATTCTTCTTCTTGATCAAGAGCATAGGAGAGGTAAATGGCAATTTACTTGATTGAATCAAGCCTGTTTCTAACAACTCTTTAATTGCTTTGATGGTTGATCATCATCTACTTTTAGAGCTGTCAATTGCTATTTAGTGATGTATTCATGTATGCTACTAATTTTAAATGCCTTGGCTATGCTAGAATATGATTCCTAATCAATACTAAAGTCAAGAATTTGGGAATATCTCAATGGTTCAATTTAACATCTCTTCTTGGTCAGTTTTGTGACAATTTGTGCTTGTCTTTGATGACATTTCTTATCATTTTTTTGGGTTGCAATCATGGCTAGCAATAGTGATAGTAGGGACCTTCTACATGTCAAGAAGCTTGAGGGTGTACATAACTTTGCAGTGCTAAAATTACTTCCTGTAGAAGAAACAAGGAAAGCCCATTAAGTCAAAGAGGATACGACCAATAGACATAGAGCTAGAGGATTGGGATGATCTCGATGAGCTTGCATGCTCTAGAATTGAGCTTCCAGTTGTTGCAAACTCTTTGTTGTTCAAAATAGAGGTTGGATTCTGCATATGCTATGTGGATGAAACTTGAGGAGTTGTATTCTGAAAAGAATGCTGTTAGCAAGGTTTACTAGCTAAAGGCGTTGATGGATCTCTACATCAAGAAGGTAGAACCATGTCTATACACCTCAACGAGTTCAACTCGATTTTAAGCGAGTTAGTTTCTTTGAATTTTAATATTGATCAGTACTAGATACAAGCATCATATTGACGTTCAAAGCAACGAAAATGTTCATATTTTTTTTTTCCCATCATTGTTAAACGTGTCGGTATTAGCATTCCCATGAAACCATCGGTATTGGTGTCAGTATTTGTGATAAACACTAACGCATATACTAATGCCAATAGCAATGAATTGCGATGCATATTGTGATGCCAATAGTGATGCATGCAGTAAATTTGCGATGCTAATAGTGATGGTTACAAATAATAAAAAATTTGTGGTAGGATAGCAAGATATCCTATCACATGTAGCACTATGTGCTGTATTAATATTCTACAAATGGATTACATGGTAAGTGTGCAATAGTTGTCAAAATGAGGGAAAAATGCACTTGAACCCACAAGACTGATACATAAAAAAAATGCAAGATCGTTGATGAAAACTCATGAAATCATGGCAAGATACAAAGGATGATAATAACATAGTACATAGAAGATTACTATAAGATATAGGCCTTATACCAACGTTAAAAGCGACGAAAATGTAAATAACAAAATTTACCCCTGTCATCGCAAAAAGCGTTGTTATTGGCAACACCATAGAACAGTCGGTATTAGTGTCGTTATTGGCGTCGGTATCAGGATACTGTTACCGACGCCAATAATAACACTGATACCAACGGTCTGGGACAATAATAACAACGCCAATAATGATGCAAGCAATAAATTTACAATGCTAATAGCGACGGTAACATGGAAAAAAAAAATTGTGGCTATAGCACTGTGTGCTTTATTTGGGCTATACAAAATAGTTTATGCACTGTGTACAATGCTTGTGCAAATAAAAACAAAGTATACTGAAATCATAACACTAATACATAAAATAAATACATGATCACATAATGAAATCAATTAGTACAATCATGACAAGATATCACTAATACATAGAAAATGTCTACACAGATCAGACAACCAAAAAAGAAAGGTGTGTGAACTCTAGGGATCCAAGGCAAGCTACATATCCTCACCATCCGAAAGCACATCCCGCTGCAAAGGAGCATTGAATGGACTCTGCAAAAAAAGAAACAACAACACATCACTCCACCATACAATAATGCATTCTAATTAAACATGGTAACTACGGACAAGAAAGATGAGTGACTTATAGGACCGCCGCATCTATACAATCGGTCGATCAATGCAGTGAGACCGTGCCTCTCTACATATCAAGTCTCAAGGCTGGTCGGATCGCGATTTATAACATGATTGTCAATACAAAGGATATTGCAAAAAATAAACAAGAAAAACAAAAGAAAAACTTACAAAGTATTCCAAATATGTCCTGTGGCCACCACTCCCAAGATGATGGACCACTTCGGCCTCGAGTGTGCCCTCGTCACCTCGCACCCCTTACTCCAACGTCTTGGAGAATCTATAGCCTCCTCCCTCAATCGATGCCAGTTGTCTGCGTCTAACCACTCGGGCTTTGTAGCCCCACTCTTGAGTGCCTTGCGTGCGTTCGATCGTCTGTGTGATATATATGCACATATGCAATCCATCATCCAGCCCATTGAAAATCTATCTACTGAGGCTGGAACTAGAAACTTCTCATACAAGGATGCTGCGATGTAGTCCTTGCTCCCCTCCAATATGTTCTTCCAATGATCTAAGATGTTATGCTGAAAAAACTTGTTGGCACAACTCTCTCATGTGATCCATCACCCTCCTCCCCTCATCATTCATGATGATGGCTCGTGATCTATCATCGACTAGATATGTATCTCCTGACACAACTCCGCATACACTGGAAGGTCGATAGACATGTCACCACAAAAGGATGAGTCCACCTCGTTCTCAAGGAATTATTGGACTCCTGTATTTCCATCATTGTTAGCCGATGCTGGCTCCAAGCATTTGATGGCCTCCACCCCTTGCAATATTGACCCCTATATTTGCATATTGTCTTCATCTATGCTCGAAACATCACCTTTATCATATACTCTCGCACTTCGGGGAGCTGAAGGTATAACATACCACCATCGAGGTTGTTGGGGGTTTAGATAGAAGATTACATGTTCATAAATACGTACAAGAGAGTTTAAACTATTGTGACATGTACCATGTCGTAATACAATCAACAAACAAATGAGTCCATGCACTTGTTCATAATGGGCCGGCAACACAAAGGTGTTGCGCACATCCATCCATTTTTTTTTTGAAATCTATTTTGAGAAATCCAGATGGGCCTTGTCAAACTATTGCTCTAGCTCCTTCTAGTACCACTTTGAACCATTGCACATCGAATAGTATCATCGAGAAACTACGGTAATCCACTGTAACAATACTTTGCAAGCTTCCAAAATACTCCATCTCATCTATAACCGTGTTTGGATCCATTGCTCGTAGCCGGCTCTCTTACTCGAACCTTGCCATGATAACACAGTCCATTGTGGAGTGCATTTTGTCAATACGCTCCACGCGAAAATGCCGTCCGCACAACCACGCTGCACTATATATTTTATACTGTACGTTGAAACACTCAAATTAGATGTCGCATATAAAATATAGATACGACAAATCTTAAGCACCTCATCACCTTTGGACTACATCCCCTTGAGAATTCCCACTCCTCCATTGAGACCTCTATCCCTTTGCGAGATAATGCGGTCAAAGCTCCATGCAACCATTGCGTTGACATGAACCACGACATCTCCTCCATGTCCTCGGGATATCGAAATTGGTCAATGACGTGTACTACATTGGAATTCAGATCGCGCTTCCTCTCGATCTTGCCTAGCGATCTGGTACTTGGAGAGCCACGTCTCCATTACAAAAGTGATTCACCTTCTCCTCCATTGAAGTATCCATTCTTTTTTCTACCCCATTTCCAACTGCCACATCTCTAGTCAGTCTATCATCGTCCTTCAGTGACCATAGCATTTTGTCGTCTGGATCCACCATTGGTAGCCATTGTGAAATATGCACTAGCGCCTCAGACACCAACCAACCTTTAGCCATGCTACCTTCTAGCCGAGCTCGTTGTCACACAAAGCCTTTCAAGCTTTTCATGAAGCACTCCAAGAAGAACATCCATCACATATGGATAGGTCCAGTAATCTCCACTTTATCTACAAGATGCACAAGAAGGTGGATTTGTATCATGAGCATGCTGGTGGGCAGGTTTTTCTTAAAGAGACAGACCGTCTCCACTACTCCCTGCCTCGCGGATTCAATAGAGAACATCTTAATCTCCTTCTATGAGATCCATTGTATCACAGTCCACAACCTGTAAATGGCCCCGCGTGTTTCTAGAGTAAGATATCATGCGATTGTGATCGGTAGTATAAACTGCCACAAATGAGAAAACATTATGAATAATGGCTACACTCCAAATAGCAAAATGTGCACACCAATTACAATCCATTCGTAGTACAAACCTGACATATCTTATGCTAGTCATGGGATTTTAGCCCTGATAATTGGTTGTCTTTAGAAAATGCAGACCTGAGAGAACGCATCATACACGTCGAAGTGCGGATAGACTTGACTACTTGCTTCACAATGCGCTCTCCTTTAGTGGACAAAACCCAAGGAGCGCGAGGTAGCTGCACGCGACTATCAACACTCGACTGTAGCCAAAACGCCTCCATCTTACCTACCTCCTTCAAATCCATTTGTGCCTCTATAGTGTCTCTCTTTCCTATGATGTGGTCCCATAGCAACCTGCCCACTTGAAAATATGCATGGGATCCAACAAGTGGTTGACCTGTAAGTGGGTCCAATATGGCAACTCGTAGAAAATTGAGAACTGTCGCATTCCGTTTGGATGTGACTCTGCGTGGACCATTCTTAGCTCGTACCAGCTTGCGCCGTTCATACGTGTTGGAGATTGTCCAAGAAACCCTTCCCTGAGTTCATGATCCTCTAGAAAGAAAGTGGTGTGTCCTTGATATACCATCTTCTTCATGGTTCGTGACCTTCGGGAGTCTAACTATGGCCCGCACAATGGACATGCATGATAACCTGAGGTAACTTGACATGTTCCAATGCCACGACCCAGTGAATACAAGCTTGAATGAGATAAACTATAGATATTACCAACGAGAATGGAGGCCGATTTACCTGAGCACTCTCGGAATCCCAAAAAGTCATGCATCGTCCACATGAGAATGGCTCGAATATTGGCAGAATATCGAGTATCGCGCTTGCTCATATCTTGCATGGTGACCCCCTCCTCCCACAAAATCTTAAGCTCATTGACTAATGGACGAAGATACACGTCCATATTTTTTACTTTGTAGCAGCCGGGGATGAGTAAGCTAAGGATGAGATGTCATTTCTTCGTAGAAAGCCATGGAGGGATATTGTAGTTGACAAGGATTATAGGCCACACACTGTAAGAAGTTGAGTGCAGACCAAATGGGTTCACACCATCCATTGCAAGACCGAGCCGAAAATTCCTTGGCTCTCGGGCAAAGCCTGGGAAGGTAGAGTCAATGTGGCTCCATATGCGTGAATCCGTTGATATTCGTTGAACTCCATCCATGGACCTATTCTGCGTATGCCACATTGTCAAGCTCGCCATGCCGGATATACGAAACATGTGGTTTATGCGGGGGATAAGCAAAAAGTATCTGAGAACTTTTTGAGGGATGGTTTACCCTTCTAAGTCCTGTCAATACCTGTGAGCACCACACTTTGGACATGTCTCCATAGTCTCCTATTCTCCTCGAAATAGTATGCAATTGTTGATACATGCATGGATGTTGTTGTAGTCCATGCCAAGCTTTCGTAAAATATGTCGTGAATCATCACAAGACTCGGGCATGGTATTTGCAGGTGGTAATATATGATATTTCAATAACCTAAAAAAAATCATAAAACATCTTGAAAAAGTACAAATGTTTTTAATAATAGTGCTAAAAAAAAAATCAATGAACAAGGTACTTGAACAACTCGGTCACACTTGCATTGCTCCACCCGTATTTTGCTTGCACACTTAAGAGTGCAAGCAGTGTCTTTAGGCGAGATACTCGGCACCCATCATATAATGGTATGGATGCATCCTCTCTAAGCGGATCAGAAGTCTCGACATCCATGGGAATCAATGCATCGATCATTGCCTCCATCTCAGGCTCCAAGATTGTAGGTAGGTCTGGAAGGATGCCTGTCTCCTCTAGCATTGACGTATAGATTGGCCTTGCAAGTGGTGGATTGGCTCATGCACTCCATCCATCACACGTCCATGAACTCTTCTAATTGGCCGCAAAGGGTGCAATCCTCCTTGGGACAAGACGTCACCTCCGTGGATAGAAAATTTTCCAGCCAGACCCAATCTTATTGTAAATGATATTGAATTAGCTTGCGAGTACAATGCATGATTGATATTAACTTTTCTTACCGTTAGCTAAAAATCTGTATTTTCCTGATCAATGATCTCAAATTGAAACTCGCCAAATCATCATACGTGTTCTATAGACAATCAACGTTTTCGTCTAATTACCAGCTTGCATTGAGAGCAAGGACATGGGACACGCTGATTAAGATATGTCTCGTGATCTTGAACAACAGGACCTTCATCGTTTTTCATTTTGTCTACGTTACGACAAACAATTTGTTTTTGTTATCATTCTTTTTTTTCTTAAATTGTTATCCTCTCCTTCCATCTCTCTCTCTTTTTCTACGTTACGACTACGACTACGACCACGACCATGACTACGGCTATGACCATGACCACAACTACAACCATGACCATGACTATGACCATGACGACCACGAAGACCACGACAATGACTACGACCACGACTACGACTACGATCATGACCATGACCATGACCACGACCACGACCACGGCCACGACCACGACCACGACCACGACCACGACCACGACCACGACCACGACCACAACCATGACCATGACTACGACTACGACTATGACAACTACGACCACGACCACGACCATGACCACAACTACTACTATGACGACTATAACCACGACCACGACCACGACTATGACTACAACTATGACTACGACCACAACCATGACCATGACCACGACGACCATAATCACGACCACGACTACGACTACAACTACGACTATGACTATGACTATGACTATGACTACGACTATGACCACGACTATAACTATGACTACAACCACGGCCACAACTACGACCACGACTATGACAACCATGACCACAACCACGACTACGACGACCACAACCACGACTACAACCAGGACCAAGACTACGACCATGACCATGACCATGACCATGACCACGACCACCACGACCACGACCACCATGACCACGACTACGACTACTACCACATATGACTACGACTACGACCATGACCACGATTACAACCACGACTATGACTACGATGAAGACAACCACGACCATGACTATGACCACGACCACGACTACGACCACAATGACCATGACGATCATGACTACAACCACGACTACAACTATGACTACGACCATGACCGCGACCACGACTACGACTACGACTACTTATGTAGAGATGAAGAGAGAGACAAGAGTTGAGAGAAGAGAGAGAGATCCAACTAGAGCATTTGATACCCATAGTCAACACACCGTGGAAAACACAAGCACAAATTGATATTGAATTATGGCAAGAAAATCCACCACAAAACAATGGTTATAATACTCGAGGTAGGATTTTAAAGTCTTATTGATTTCAATTGGTCATGGATGCCATACTATGGGTAGGTTGTACTCACAAAGAATAGGATTGGCGATTCACCTTATCTTCTCTCCATCATCAATAGAATTCTCCTTTACCATTTACAACTCACCCACCTTCTCTCCACACTATTACACACTACAATCTCTATGAAGAGATTGATTTTTATGGAATATGCAAAGTTATTTTTGAATTTACCTTATGAAAAATGAATGTTTTTCATAATGAAAGACTGATTGCCTTTGTTGTATACTTGTGTGGTGGAGGCTAGGACAAGCCCCATGTATGAGAGGTCTCTTTGCAGGAAGAACATTATGCTAGGAGGCACAAGTATGCTAGGGCTCTCTAGCCATATATCCCTAAGGTTTGTGAGGATCAGCCTAATCCCTATGAGCCTAGGATGAGCTTATTGTAAGGTCCTATTCACTTTTCTCTCTTTCTCTCCCTCTCTCATTTCCTCACCCTCCCTCACCCTCACCCTCTCTTTCTCTCTTTTCCTATTAGGTTTAATGATTTTTCTCTCTTTTTCTCTCTCCTCTCCCTCTTTCATTTCCTTTTCTCTCTTATTTCCTCTCCCTCCCTCACCCTAACCCTCTCTTTCTCTCTTTCCCTATTAGGTTTAATGATTTTTCTTTCTTTTTCTCTCTCCTCTCTCTCTCATTTATTTTTCTCTCTCCTCTCCCTCTCTCATTTTCTTTTTTCTCTTCCTCTCCCTCTCTCATTTCCTCTCACTCCCTCACCCTCGCCCTCACCCACACCCTCTCTTTCTCTCTTTTCCTATTATGTTTAACATATTTTTTCTCTTTTTCTCTCTCCTCTCATTCTCTCATTTTTTCTCTCTCCTCCCCCTCTCTCATTTATTTTCCCTCCCTCTCCCTCTCTCATTTTCATGTTATGTTTAATGTCTCCCTCCATCTCCCTCTCGTTCTCCCTCTCTCATTTCCCTATTATGTTTAATGTCTCCCTCTCCCTCTCTCATTTCCTCTCCCTCCCTCTCCCTCTCCCTCTCCCTCTCCCTCCCCCTCTCTTTCTCTCTCTCTCCCTCTTCCTTTCCCATTTCCTCCCCCTCTCCCTCTCCCATTTCCTCCCTCTCCCTCTCGCTCTCTCTCATTTTCCTATTATGTTTAATGTCTCCCTCCCTCTCTCTCTCCCTCTCTCATTTCCTCCCCCTCCCTCTCCCTCTCTCTCTCCCTCTCCCTCTCTTTCTCTCTCATTTCCTTTCCCTCTCTTAATATACACAAATTATATAAAAAAAGTAAAAGAGGAAGAGAATGCACTCTCCCTCCCTCTCGTTCTTTCATTTCATCCCCCTCTCTCTTCCATTTCCTCCCTCTCCCTCTCTTTCCCTCTCTTTCTCTCTCTCTCCCTCCCTCTCCCTCTCACTACAACAAAAAGGCCTCATAGACACACATTTAGACGCGATTTTTGAATATAGAGAAATTCTTATGGGCGCGTCTATCTGCCCGTCTATTTGCGCGTCTACCATTTCGCGTCTATAATCGCATGTATCAACGAATTTACACGCACAAATAGACGCACATATACATGCGCATATAGACACGTTGGTAGGCGCGCTTTTACAAGGACTGGTAGATGCAAACGGAAAATAAAAAATATCTTTTTTTAAAAAAAGATATTTAATTTCTTTTTTAAATTTGAATTATGAAGCGCCTGTAGTTTGCATTATAGACACACGTATAAATACGAATTATCTGCAATTTAGATGCGCGGATAGACGCGCAAAACAGAACTAGAAAAAAAAACCAGATAGCATGTGGTTGCTTTTGGGAAAAAAACAATGTATCTTACGGGCACGAGAATTGAAAATAAAACTCCATGTATTCATTATATATCAAGAGCATTTACAAGGGAAGTTTAAGTGCTTGCGACCTAAAGCGTAGCCGCAAGCAGTAGGCTCAAAGAGATATCATACATATATAAGAAAAGAAGGCCTCATGAGGAGGTATAGTGCTCCTCTACGAATTTGAAGAGGAAACATCTTCGCTAGTACCACCATTGCTACTAGCGTCGCTATCCCCCTCCTCGCTATGCTCCACATCCGGGTTCGCCTACACACACAAAAGATTAGGGTTGCTTACATAGACAAGGCAGAGAAAAAGTTATAATTAGCTATACTTTTAATAGGAAAGTAAGAAAAACATACCTCCTCTGGTTGTCGAATCCTCATGGCCCGGTTGTATTGGTCCTCAGTGATGAGACCCTCCTCATAAAAGTGAAGCCATGTCGTTGCGTGGTTATGGCCTCGAATAGGTGTCCTACCAACGATTGTAGTCTGCAAAACATTTAGAGATATACAAAAAATTATGAGTCACAATATATTAGAATAAAATATATAAAGAATTGAAAGAAATATAAATTAAAAAAAACTAGAAATCAAAATATACTTACAAACTCTGCCTCCCACGACTCTCTGCCGCCCGATCCGTAATGCGACAATCCCATTGTTTCCATTTGGATCCGTCGCGCCTCTGCATGCTGGCGACTCTTCACTTTCTCTGATGCTTTCTTATTGGCTTTCTTCCACTCTATGCGGTGGCACATAGGTGGTTGGTTATAAGCTCCACGCCCCTCCTCCAGCCTTCGCAGTGAGTCCCTGGCCCGTGTCATGAGGTGGGATTGTCAAGATTGTGGGAGAGAAGGAAGGAGTCTCGCTTGAAGCTTTCTTGCTTGCACAATGGGGGAAGACACACAAGGGTGGAGGCTGAAAACAGTTTTCCTCTTCTTAGTTGTGTAAGCCAAAAGAACTCTATTACAAGGAAATAGAAGAACCCTATATATGGGTCTCAAACCAAACTCAACTAACTAAGGTGGCATACAAACTGAGCCACGAACTAGAGTAGATAAGGATAGCTATCATGTGGCTATTATTCATGGGCGGTGTACCAACCGCATCTGCAACTGACAAGTCGGTGACATAAATACACAATGGTCACCCTGGCGTATCACGAGTGGAGCTCGATATCTCAACACTCCCCCTCGAGCTCAATCCCAATTCCTGCACACCAAGCAGGTCTCTGAACTTGCACAGCTTCTCTGCGCCCAATGCCTTTGTGAATATGTCAGCTACCTGATCCTCTGTGCTGACATAAACTAGATCAATAAGACCTAGTAAAACCCTCTCTCGCACATAGTGATAATGCACCTCAATGTGCTTTGTTCTAGCATGATAGACTGGGTTATTTGCCAAGTGTATACTACTCATGTTGTCACAATAAATGACAACTGGCCCATCTGTAGACTGATGCATATCATAAAGTAGCTTATGCAACCAAGCTACCTCACATGCAGCCATTGCTGCACCCCTGTACTCAGCCTCTGTGCTCGACAAGGCAACTGTAGGCTGTTTCTTGCTGCTCCAAGTGACTGCAGCACTCCCAAAAGAGAATACATATCCACTGGTAGATCGTCTATCAGAAATACTACCAGCCCAATCAGCATCAGTGTATCCATGCAACTGTATCTGAACCCCAGTCTCATAAAATAGTCCATACTGCAATGTGGACTTCACATACCTAAGTATGCGTCTAGCCGCATCCAAATGTGGTTTCCTTGGAGCCTGCATAAACTGACTTACCAATCCAACAGCATAGCTCAAATCTGGCCTGGTAATAGTCATATAAATCAAACTTCCTACTATGCGTCTGTACATAGTAGGGTCTTCTAGAAGCTCACCTGCATCTGTGCTCAGCTTCACATTTTGCTCCAAAGGAACTGAAATAGGCTTACAGCCTGTCATCCCATATTTGGACAACATGTCCAATCCATACTGCCTCTGCAAGAGCTGTATCCCACTTGGTGATCTAATCACCTCAATGCCCAAGAAATAACGCAGCTCTCCCAAATCCTTCATCTCAAACTTCTGCTTCAATAGCATTTTCACATGAAGGATATCTTCATCACTGTCACCTGTCATAATCAAATCATCAACATAAATGACGAGCAGCATAATACCTTTCTCTGTTTTTCTCACATAAAGTGAGAAATCTGCCTTGGAAATCTGAAAGCCAATAGTGACAAGATACTGTCCTATCTTGTCAGACCATGCTCTAGGTGCTTGCTTCAAGCCATACAAGGCTTTCTTCAACCTGCAAACAAACTCAGGATGAACAGCATGCACATAACCTGGTGGCTGCTCCATATAGACCTCTTCTTGCAAATCACCATGCAAGAAGGCATTCTTTACATCCATCTGATGTAAAGACCATCCCTTTGATGCAGCCATAGCAATGACTGCTCTTACGGTTGCCATCCTTGCAACCGGACTAAATGTTTCTTCATAGTCAATGCCATATGTTTGTGCATACCCCTTGACTACTAATCTTGCCTTGTATCTGTTCACAGAACCATCAGCATTGTGCTTCACCTTATAAACCCACTTACAGCCAATTGCATTCTTACCTTTAGGCAAAGGTACTAACTCCCATGTTACATTTGCTTCCAAGGCATCCATTTCTTCATCCATGGCTTTCTCCCATTTTTCTTTTCCCATAGCTTGCTCAAAAGAAGTGGGTTCTGGTTCATGTATCACCTTCACCATATATGCATAGTGAGTGGCTGTAAATCCATCATATTTCAGCCTATCCACAGGATACCTAGCTCTTGTAGACCTGCGCAAAGTAGGTTCACTCCCAGGTGCTCTCAAAACATCCCTGGTCTTCCTTACTCCAGGTGTAACAATAGAAGGAATACCCAACTCATCATCAATGCTCTGTTCTGAGCCACTGGATTCACCATCCACATAAGAGTGACCTGCATTCACATCAAACATGGGCTGATCAACCTTCTCTTTTCCTTTTCGTGATACCTGAATACCACTATCTGCATTGCTTTGAGAAGATTCTCCTGATCTCAATCTGCCTGTCCATGGCGAAGAATGTGAACCACTGCTAGAGGACGCTCCAGGTCCACTAATATTTTGTGACTGCTGCTGTGAATTCTGTGTAGCATTATCATTTTGTACATCTTCATCATCAATCACATTTACTGGTTTATACCAGCTACTCATCTCATCAAAAACAACATCTCTGCTCACTGTAAACTTACGAGTAGAAGGGTTATAGCATCTATACCCTTTTTGCTGCAGAGAGTAACCAATAAAGATGCACTTCTCAGCTTTTGGATCCAACTTGGATCTCAGCTCATCTGGCACATGTACATAGGCAATGCAACCAAAAATTTTCAAATGAGAAATATCTGGTTTCCTACCAGTATACCTCTCCTCTGGAGTCATTCCATGTATTGCTGCAGTGGGAGTCCTGTTCATTATGTAGACTGCTGTAGCAACTGCTTCAGCCCAATAAAAATCTGGCAAGTCTTTTTCATTGAGCATGGCACGAGATACCTCTCCAATATGCCTGTTTTTCCTTTCTGCAATTCCATTTTGTTGTGGGGTATAACTGCATGAATATTGCTGCTTTATGCCATGCTCCTGCAAGAACTTTGCAAACTCATTTGAGAGGTACTCTCCCCCTCCATCTGACCTTAGGCATTTTATCTGCAAGCCTGTTTCTTTTTCAACCATAGCTTTAAGAGTTTTGAAATGCCCAAAAACTTCACTTTTCTTTTTCATAAAATACACCCAAACTTTTCTGCTATAGTCATCAATAAAACTGACAAAATAATGACAGCCTCCAAGAGATGCAGCTTTAGTTGTCCACACATCAGAGTGAATTAATTCCAATGGCTTCTCACTCTCTTGAACATGTCTAGGAAATGGTTTCCTTGCCTGTTTTCCAAATTGACAGGCTTCACATACCTTATGCATTTCTGCAACCTTGAATTTGGGCAATCCTGCAACAATATTTTGGGCCTGCATTGATTTAAGTCGCTGTACATTAACATGACCAATGCGTTTATGCCAGATATCAATATCTGCAACTACACCGGTCCCATGTGCAAACATTGCTGCACTCAATTCAGACATGTCTGCATCCAATGTAAACATTCTGCCCTTCTTCTTTCCTTTTGCTATCAAGCGACCTTTATTTTTCATATCCTCAACAAAGCATCCATGAGGATTAAATCTGACCTGCAAGCCCTGTTCAACCATTTGACCAACTGAAACCAGATTCTTGGTGATATTCGGGACATGAAATACATCGGACAGGTATTTCTTTTTCCCACCCTGCATAGACAAGGGAATTTTTCCAATCTGCACAATAGGATGTGCAGTATCATCACCAGTCTCCACAAATCCTGGTTTTTCCATTTTCCTTGCATCCTCCATCCATTCTGCATGACCTGTCATGTGGTTTGATGCACCTGAGTCAACATACCATACATCATTGCTTTCTTCTGCACTTGTCATAGAATTGTTCATGTGCTGCACCATGAACAAATGCTCATTTCTGTCATCACCCTGTCTACTAGAAGATGCATAATTCCCTTGTTGCAGTTTTCCATTCATGATGTCATTCTGCTTTTTATAGCAGTCTTTAGCCATATGACCCATTTTACCACAGTAGTAGCATTCAACATTACTGTTTGCATTTTGGCCTCTTTGCCATCCACCACGACCTCTTTGGCTCCCCCTGCCTCTAGAGTTACCACGTCCTGCTCCATAGGACTGGTTTTCTTGAGTTTGCTGCATATTCTGATTTCTGCCACGGCCTCCAAATCGGCCTCCTCTACCTCTGCCTCTACCTCTTCCAGCATTTGAGTAGAAGACAGCTTCTTTTGAAGTTCCTCCTGAAGAAGATGCACCACCATTTCTCTGTTCCTCAGAAATTAGAAGAGCAATCAACTCCTCAAAATCAGGAAATCTTTCACGAACTGAAATGGATGTCCGAAACTGTGCATAATCCTTTCCTAGACCATTCAAGGTCACGGAAACTAAATCATCATCTTCCACTGGCGACCCAATGGAAGCAAGTGCATCTGCAATCTTCTTCACCTTCATGTGGTAGTCGTTGATGCTCATACTTTCTCTTTGCACATTATGCAACTCTTGCTTGAGCTGCATTTTCCTGGCTTGCGTATTTGTGCTATACATTTTTGACAAAGTATCCCATGCCTCCTTTGGCGTACTTGCATCCTGAATATGCACAATCATAGAGTCTGAAATACTGATAGACAGCCAATACATAACTTTCCTGGCTCTCTCATGCCATGTTTTAAATGCCTGCATTTGTTGTTGATTGGGAACATCAGGAAGAACTGGTTCTTCTTCATTTCCTGCAACAAATTCCCAATATCCTTTTCCCATAAGGAAATTCGTCATTCTAAACTTCCATGCCTGGAAGTTGTTCTTGTCAAGCTTTTCAGTGACAATCTGTGAAAGAGAATCAGACGCCATTACAGAATACTGCAAGAAATTCTGTCACTGTAAAAAACACAGCTTCACCCTCACAAGGGAGAATCTGCAAATCTGGCGAAAGTGGTATTTGACCACACAGTCACTTCCTAGTGACGATTTTGCATCAACAGGCAACAGGGATGATTCTGTAACTCCCAATGTCTCTGCGCACAAGCATACAATGCAATTTTTACTGTAACTATTCACCGACCTGTAGAACAGTGGCTGCACAGCATAAAACCGAGCCTTTTCCTGAGTGCGTGCAGAAAACTTCCGTTTGCAAAACAGGCCCCGAAATGGCCTCAAATCAAAAAAACAAGGTCGCCAAGGGCTAAAGCCCTTTCCCGCAGCATATACTGCCCTCTTGCTTCACCGCGAAGGGCGTCTCAACCTGAGACAATGCACTCCTGCAATTTCCGGTTGTGCTACCTGCAGAGATCTGCTCCCAAAACAGGAAATGAAAGCAACACTGCTCCTCTTACCAGACCACCGCGAGCTTGGCTTGCTTTCTTGAGCTCCTTACCACGAACAAGGCTCTGATACCATGTCAAGATTGTGGGAGAGAAGGAAGGAGTCTCGCTTGAAGCTTTCTTGCTTGCACAATGGGGGAAGACACACAAGGGTGGAGGCTGAAAACAGTTTTCCTCTTCTTAGTTGTGTAAGCCAAAAGAACTCTATTACAAGGAAATAGAAGAACCCTATATATGGGTCTCAAACCAAACTCAACTAACTAAGGTGGCATACAAACTGAGCCACGAACTAGAGTAGATAAGGATAGCTATCATGTGGCTATTATTCATGGGCGGTGTACCAACCGCATCTGCAACTGACAAGTCGGTGACATAAATACACAATGGTCACCCTGGCGTATCACGAGTGGAGCTCGATATCTCAACAGGGATCTTTTGTTGTGAAGCATATCCCTCACTTTTGAACGTCCCCAATCATCCGAGAATCGCTGACCCTGAGGATTTGGGTACCTTCTATGGACTGCCCTCAACACCTCCTGCCACAAGCCGCTTTTCTGATTTTTGAAGGCAATGAAACAATCTTTATACGTCGCATGCATGACGCTCCTCATGTATGCCATTACATCCCTTCCTCATCATCATGAAAGATGCCACTAGCATTTGTAACTCTATAGCACTGGCGTACAACGTTCTTTACATGATCTACTGGTGAGGGTGATCGCTCGCCACCTCCTAGGCAACCCCCACACAAGCCTCGTCCTCCCCCTCGACTCTCCCTCCTCCCTCTCTGTCGACTATCCTCTGCCTCACTAGACGCACGAGCTTCTGCAGATGCACGTGCTTCTGCAGATGCTTGTGCTTCAGCCGATGCACGTGGAGCACGTGGAGTACCTACATTTGGAGTACCAGCATGTGGAGTCTGGGAAGTAGTGCCAGGCAAAGACGTCAAAGGCGTCCCAGACATGACACTGAACACCTCGTCCACTGTGGGAGAGCAGCCAAGGTGTCTTGTCATCTCTCCCATGAAGTCTTCCCTACTAGAAAAACCTCCAAAAAATGCATTGACCCCCTGCCAAAGGAGACCAATGTATCATTCATGCGATCCACAGGAAAAAGATAAATTTACTTGCATACAAAAAATCATATATTACCTACATTTTCAAAGAGCTTTCTTTAGACATTGAGCATAACACTTAAGTGCTAATGCTTCTCTTAAACAAGAAAACTAATAAATACAAACATGGGATTGGTCACATTCATCATTTCAAAAATATATTGTTTACTATCAGAACTGGGAGACCTGGCGTGTGTATCCCCGCGTCTAAATTGCAGGTTAGACACGCTCCAGAGTGAACCTTCTGTCCAGCGCATCTATTTGTGCATCTAAGATGCAGCACAGACGCGTTGTCAGACGCACATTCCAGGTTAATGCATGTGTATAATCGCATGTAGACAGAAGGTCAACCTTCTGTGCAGCGCATGCATCATCGTGTATACAGTGCAAAGCACATGTGCTCTAAGACGCACCCTCAGACGCTATGAGAGGAAACATTTTTCGCGTCTATATCTGCATCTACACTGAGATGTAGACATGCTATCAGACATGCTCAGTCGGCTGATTTTAGACCGACGACTGCCATTGATGATTTACAAAATACAATACATAATGGAATCACAAATCCTAAATACACAGACAGAGCAGAGAGAGGAAGAGAGAAACAAAGAGAGAGAGAGAGAGAGAGAGAGAGAGAGAGAGAGAGAGAGAGAGAGAGAGACTCACCTTGGGTGTTTGGTGTGGCGGGTGGTGACGTTTCTTCCTTCTCCTTCTTCCTCTCCTTGGTAAGTTATCCTCCCTTGATGCTTACTTGCTTGCTTGCTGCTTCTTCTTATTCTCCTCTTTCTTGTTCTCTCTTTCTTCCTCTCCTTGGCTTTCCTTTTTCCCTTCTTGTGTGTTTGAAATGAAAGAAGAAGTGAGTCATGAGGAGGTGAGGCATGAAGAGACTGCATGTCGGCTAAACTCAAGCTTTAGAACCGCAAAAAATGCAGGAAAGGAAAGGTGCAGTTTGAAAAGAAATGATTTAAGTATGGTTTGAATTTTGACGTGTACGTCTATTTTTGCGTATATATGCGCGTCTATTGTTCAGATAGACGCGAGTATAGACGCAAACATAGATGCGGAAATAGACGCCAATATAGACGCGTAGGTAAATGCAGATATAGATGCGCATTTGGGCTTTATCATAATTTTTTATTTTTAAGATAAGTTTTGATAGTGAATTCTTATCATAAGTTTTAATGTATTTATGATGATTTTTGTGTATTTAAAATTGAGATCTTATGTAAACATAGGAATGACAAATATTTTGATGTTGTCATGAATTAGGTTTGATCATGTCGACGTCCTCATCACCTAGTGTGGTGCAAGCTGATGAGTCAATGAGCACATCCTCAAGTGAGGATGAAACATTGCGTCTTCATAATCCAGATGCATGGCTACGACGAAAAATTAAATGCATGTGTGATCGTTGTCGAGGGTGTATTTTTCGAGCACGTCGAATTGCAATGTCACACCTCAGCTTGTATGGAGAATGGGACCGAGAAAAATCACCGGTATTCATTGTTTTTTTTTTACCACTAAGATTGCATATCTATGTTACGAGAATTATATATCAACGTACATGAAACTCCCTTTTGTGGTTGAGCAGGATGCGGTGCCACATCCTCAGATGCTCCCTCTCAGGCGTCGAGAGGCTGCAAAACGTCGATGCGAGGAGGCAGAGTCTTCACGAAGAGTAGAGACTGACGACCATGATAGTAGCCCTCATGAAATGCCCCATCAAGTCATAGAGGATGAGATTCTGGACAACATGGTACACCATCTATTTTCGCAACTGGTTCAGGGAGAAGGTCACTCTACGAAGCCAAATGATCCACTATATGGAGCATCATCTACTCCGTTGTATGAAGGTTGTACGTACTTCGTTCTTCGTGCGTCCCTTGAGATACTTAACTTGCAAACAATTTATGGATGGAGTAATGTCAGTTTGGATGCGTTATTGAAGTAGGTATCAGTTCAGTTTGGCTTATGAATCATAATATTAATTGTTCTATTTTGAAATCAGACAGAAATATATGTTGATGGTTTTTTAACTCACTTTTAAAAATATATGTAGGTTATTATCACAAATGTTTCCAAAAGGAAACAAATTGCCAACTAAGAGAGAGTAAGCAAGACATTTCTTGACTTCTCTGGGAGGCCTTGATTATGTCAAGATCCATGCATGTGTCAATGATTGTGTCTTATTTTGTGGGATTCATGAGTTCGCACGAGAGTGTCTTGTTTGTGGCGAATCAAGATACGAAGTGGAGATAAGTCAATGGATGTGCCTCATAAGGTTTTGCGACATTTTCCGATTGTTTCAAGTATAAAACTTATGTTCAAGTGTAAGTCTATTGGAAAGCTCATGTCATGGTATGCTTGTCATCGTTCAAGTGATGAAAAATGGAGGATCCCTGCAGATACACCGGCATGGCAACATATAGATAATTTGTGGCCCGTTTTCAAAGAAGAGCCAAGAAATTTGAGATTTGGTTTAGGTATGGATGGAATCAATCCATTTGGCATCAAAATCACATCATACAGTGTATGGCCAGTGGCATTGGTGAACTATAATATTCCTCCATCCATGGCAATTAAAAAGGGACATGTGATGTTGTCCCTTCTGATTCTTGGAAAGCACAAGGTAAAAAACATGGACATTTACTTAGAGCCTTTGATTGAAGAGTTAGAAATGTTATGGGAAGGTATTGAGGTGCAAGATACAAGTGCATCTGCATCCTCTAGAGATTTCACATTGAAGGCCATGTTGTTGTGGACCATGCATGACTTTCCAAGATATGGAGAGTGTTCAGGTACATGTATATAACTCTATATTTGAAACTCAAGGCTTGAATCAATTGCATTTTATTAATTCACTTGTTTTTTCAGGTTTAACCATGTCAGGATATCATGCATGTCCTATTTGCGGTCCCTCTCTAGTTTCCTCTAGGCCGGCACGTTTAAAGAAGGTTATCTATGACAATCATCATCGATTTCTTCCTATTGACCATCCCAAATATGTTCTCCCTACTAATGGAATGACTCCACAATCTTAACCATTCGAGATTTGAAGGAGAGATGGATTAATGCCGACAGCCACCCTCCACTCGGCATGAGTCGATAAGAAGTGCATTTCTCTCGATTGACTTTAAAGTATTTAGCATGATGAATTGTTTACATAATATATTGTTTGTTTGTTAGGTTCTCTATATTTTTTCGTCTTCTATACTGGACTGAACTCAAGATCAATCACCTGTTGGACCCCATGCACATATTCAAAAATATTGTATCTACATTATGGGATCACTTGATAGGGACTCGTGATTCAGTTAATGTAAGGGAGGATTTACGTAACATTGGTCGCATGAGACGAGCCTGGCCATGCATTGGACCCAGAGAAAAGATTGAGCTACCCCATGCACCTTGGATGTTGTCAAAGAACGAGGAAAAAATAGTCAAGGAACAAATATATAGCTTTCAAACACCCACAGGATGTATGAGATGTCTCAAGGGAGCCTTCATAAAGAAAAAGAAAAGAGGTGTGGAGCAACTATCTGGTTTGAAGTCCCACGATTGGCACAAAATGATTCAAGTAAGGGTATCTCTAACCATGAATATAGTAATTAGTGGAGTAACTATGTGCAAACTTTGGGATATGATGACTTTTTCCTCAACTAATCATTTGATCTATGAATATTGCTTACATTCAGTTCGTACTTTCTACTAGCATATCCCATTATGTATCCAAAGATGTACGTGATATCATTTACAAGACGAGAGAGCTTGTGAGGTGTGTATACATTGTATTTTTTCATTATATATATTTGAATTTCTACACAAAAATAAACAAGCACATCATACATCTTGAGAGATACGTGAGCTCAAAGGAAATTGATCCAAACACATTGCAAGATGCTCGAGTATTATCTGTTGAGGTGGTTTGTTTGGTGGAGGAAGTTTTTCCTCGATCCATTTTAACTACTCAATTACATTTACTCGTACATTTGATTGATGAGATCGCACTTTGTGGGGCAGTTCATGTAAGGTGGATGTTTTTTCTTGAGCGCTTCATGAAAACCTTGAAAGATTTTGTGAGACAAAAAGCACAGCCTGAGAAAAGCATGGCTGAGGGTTGGTTAGTGCAATCATCCCTTGTTTATATCTCTGAATATCTTGCTGAAGTGGATCCCTCTCAACCACGACTATGGAAAGATGATGAAGACTTAAGGATGACCTCTATAGTACCTCAAGGAAAAGAAATGAGTAAAGTGCTAACAAAAGAAGAACTTCGTAAGTTAAATGGTTTTTCTGTGCTCAATAGTGATGTAATGAGCAAATGGGTGACACTATATAATGAAGCAACGGCAAGAAGAAAAAGCGAAAGACAAGAATTTCGCACTAGATATGGACGTAATGTCTCATTTCCAGATCATCTAAATGTGCTCCTACATCATATTGATATAGATTGGTTACATGAGGAAATGGAGAGAATGGAAAAAGAGGAGGAAATTAATATATCTCAAGAAGAGTGGGAATACGCACGAGGTTGCTTATCAAAGGTGAGACATACTATCAATTAATTTATTTCTATAAGTTTTATTTTATATAAATAATTGACATGTTTGATCTTTTATCTTTTACTACTAGTGCACATTATTCAATTCACTTTGGTGTGAGGGTAAACATCTTCGAACTCAACGTATAGATGAAAAGAGAAATACCCAAGATTGTGGTGTCTTGCTCACTTCGAGGATGCCAATAGTACCATGGAAGGTTATTGTGGCTTGATCCAAGATATTCTGAAGCTTGACTTCAGACGATTCTTTATATATGTACTAGATGTGAAGTGGTTTAAAGAAGTGGTAACAAATGGTGAGCATTGCACAATCAGACGTCATCCAAGTGGTTTTGTAATCATTGACTCTACAAAATTTCACCAAAACAAGAATGACACATTAGTACTACCTCAACAATGCGAGCATGTATATATGCAATGGCTAATTTTTTAATATGTATACATGTGATACATATACACAATATAATAAGTACTTAAGTTTTTTGCTTTTGTTTTTCAAATATAGGTTGTGTATCATCCAATGGTAAACAATAACGGATGGTGGTATGTCATCCCTATATCTAATCATTTAAAACCAATATATGGTAATATTACCGACATGGAGATAGCAAATGACAATCCAACAATTAATGATGATGTGCATGATGACACCATAATGGATGATATGTGTGATATAGTATAAGATGAACCTCGCAAGGATGTTCAAGGAAATGGAGAAGAAGACAATAATGTGATTGTCGATGATATTGATGAAGTTATTGAGCAATATAGCAGCACATCTGATAGTGGGATAGACTTATTTGTTTTGTTACCTCTTGGTAACATAGACCTAGAAGTAGATAGTTTAGCAAGGGCTGATCTCATTGAAGATGAGATGGATCATTCACTATAACATACTTAATTTGCTTATTGATTCAATGTGTGTTCCTAATTCTATGGTTTTTATCAAGCGCACACGTGCATACTCAAGAATCAATAGTCAATTTTAAAGCTAAATTGAATTTTTCATAATAAAAAGGAAGTATCTTTTATCATCTTCAAGTATGTAGAGAAATTATGAGATACATATTGCAATGCTTGCTACTAATTGTAAGGTTTATGTCACTTGTCGCTAATTACTTATATCACGCTTGTCAACTGGAGGAACTGCCATTCATTAGAGAGCAATGAAAAAGTAATTATTAACTCTATTTTTTTAATTCAATGATTCAATATGTATTCTTAATTCTATGGTTTTTATCATGCGCACATGTGCATGCTCAAGAATCAATTTCAGGTGGTAAAATAATTATTAACTTTGGTTTTTTAATTATGTGAATTGCTAATTTTAGGTGGTTAAATAATTGTGCGTCTGCAGGCGCCTCTATATTAGCGTCTATTTGGGTAGATATATAGACGCAAAATTCGCATCTATTTACATGCACGTTTACACACACTTATAGAGGTTGTGATGGACACACCCGACTTTGCGCGTCTATGCCTCGTTTATGTTGTAGTGTCTCTCATTTCCTCCCTCTCTCTCCCTCCCTCTCTTTCTCTCTCTCTCCCTCTCTCATTTCCTCCCCCTCCCTCTCCCTCTCCCTCTCTTTCTCTCTCATTTCCTCTCCCTCTCTCAATATACACAAATCATATAAAAAAAAGTAAAAGAGAGAGAGAATACACTCTCCCTCCCTCTCCCTCTCTCATTTCCTCCCCCTCCCTCTCCCATTTCCTCCCTCTCCCTCTCGCTCTCTTTCTCTCCCTCCTTCCCTCTCCCTCTCTTATTTCTTCCCCCTCCCTGTCTTTCTCTCTTATTTCCTCTCCCTCTCTCAATATACACAAATTAAACTCTAAACAAGTAAAAGTGAGAGAGAATGGACTCACCGTAAAGATTGGAAGGAGGGTTTGATGGCTCCTCTTCGCAACGGCGGCTCCTCCTCTTCTTCACGAACAGCGGGGGCAACAGTGAGAAGCCTTCTTCCTCTCCCTCTCCCACCCTCTATGCAAAACGGTCACTCTCTCTCTCACTCTTCCTGTCGAAAACTTTCACGAATGCATGAAATGAAACGCGCTTGGGTTTCAGCCCGCATTTTTTTTCTGTGTGGGGCATCGCATTTGCGACGCAAATAACAATACCACTATTTATCATCGCTAATCGGCATCGCTATGGCCTAGTTTCCTTGTAGTGGATGCTAGCATAAATCACAATACCAAAAAGAAAGAGGACGTGAGATGTATGAATTGAAGGGCAAGCTACAAATCTTCGCAATTCGAAATCTCATCCTCCTGAGGTAAAGCATCATTGAATGGATTCAGCAAAAAAACTACACATCAGTCCACCATACATGAAGTATTTTAATAAAAACAGTAACTATGGACAAAAAATATGAGTGACTGACCAAGCTGCCGTATGTATATAATCTATCAATCAATGTGGTGAGACCGTGTCTCTTTGCATATTGAGTCTCTAGATTGGTGGGATCATAGTTTGTAATGGAGTGCTCCAAAGAAATAAATACAACTCTTAGAAACACGATTGTTAGCACAAACACAATATTAGTAAGTTTGGAAATCTCCCAGTCTCCACTTTTTGAATACTAAAAAGGTGGCACCCTAATAACATGCCCACAAGTTTCTCAAAAGTATATGATATAACCTATCATTGGAAAGGACTTGAAAAATGAAATCTATTGAGTTATAGAGCGCTTGATTTGGAGTTATAATGTTTAACTTATGACAAATCCAAAGATTTGACTATGTGTCCCAAAATTATTAAAAATTCCCATATTCCCCAAGATAGTGTTTACAAGTGATATTGCAAAAAAGAAAGCGAGAAGAACAAAAGAAAAACTTACAAAGTCCTCCAGATAAGTCATGTGGCCACTACTCCCAAGATGATGGACCACTCGTACCTCCAGTCGTACCCTCACTGCCTTGCGCTATTATCTCCAATGTCTTGGAGAATTTGTAGCCTCGTCTTGAGTCTCCACTAGTAATTTGCGTCTAGCCACTTGGTCATTGAGGCACCACTCTTGAGTGCCTTGTGTGTGTTCGATCGTCTATGTGACATGTACGTATGCATGCACTCCATCATCCAGCCTGTGGATAACCTCTCTACCACAATGGGTACCAGAAACTCCTCCTACAAGGATGCTACTGTGTACTCCTTGCTCCCCTCAGGTATGTTCTTCCAATGGTCCAAGACATTTTTCTGAAAATCTTATTAGCACAACTCTCCCATATGAGATATCACCCTCCTCCCCTCATCATTTGTGATCATGGCTACTATCCTATCATCTAGGGTATGTCTAAGATGTGTCCTCTCCTACCTACGACTACACTCCTGAGAATAACCAAGAGACCCCTGTACATCTGGTTTACCCACGGGGGTGGTATCTCTCGGAGTAGCACACATAGGGCTATTACCTGCGGATGGCTGACCAGAAGCTGGAGTCACTAGAGTAGACATCCCCCACAGCTTCACTAGAATGACGAGACAAAGACATTGCATCAACGCCTCCACAACAACCACCTAATCCACCTTCTTTGAAATACGCACAAGAGCGAGGAGTAGCAACTATATCTCAAGCCGACCGCAGACTCATTGCATCCACATCTCTGCAGCATCCCCTAAAACTACTTCCTTTATCTGGCCCAAGTCTGGAGCATCAACCTCATCTACTAAAAATTGAAACATCAGAGCATGCCGAAGTAGATGTAGCGGAATGGCTTAATGGTGTCCGAAGACATCTCATGGTGTTTGCCATATCTTTGAATCAAGCCATCTAATCTAGAGACAAATTTGTGAATATCTCCTGTAACTCCTCACTCATCCTCGACTCGTCATACTCTCCAAATATCATCAAAGGTCACCTATATAGACAAAAAGTAATGTTAGCATGATCAATGTAAAGAACCAAGCAAAGCACGATAATATAACTTTCAAAAAAATGATGTTACTTAAAATGCATATTCTAGAGTATCCTTATAAGCGATTCATCAACTAATAGAGTATGTGGATGCTACAAGTAGACTTAGCCTATGGTCCTATATCAATATCCTAGCACAACTCAACATACACTAGAAGGTCACACTACAACAAAAAGGCTCCATAGATGCACTTGTAGATATAATATTTGAATTGTGTTTAAAAATGTCAGGCGCGTTTATTACTGCGTCTACTAGTGCGTTTAAAATTTCATGTCTACAAGCGCACTTATAGTGAAAACTACACGCGCATATAGACGTGAAAACAGAAACAAATATAGATGCACGTATTGACGCACTCCGTAAATATATAATTATATTTATAAAAAAGTAGATATATTCAAATTCTGCGTCTATAGAGGCATGTAACTGCGCGTCTAGAAAGACGTGTACTTTGTAATTTTTTGGCGATTGTTGACATGCATTTTTCCTGCAATTTAGATGCGCGGATAGACGTGTAAAACAGGGTATGAAAAAAAAAACCAGAGAGCATGTGGCTTTGCAACCCACATGCTCTCTGGGTTTTTTTTTCCCATCAAATTTTATGCTTAGGGAAAACAGAGAAAGATTATTATCGTGAAAGTAAAAGAATGTGGAGAGCCAAAGTCCATATATTGATAATAACACATGGTGAGCGTACTGTGCTGAAATATTTGTATATATTTCGAAGATTTTTATACTAAAAACAAAACAATATAGAACACGAAATTTCATATATAAAGATGAAACGTTTATACATGACGAGGTCTAGTGCTTGTGACCTCAAATATGGTCATGGTCGCAAGCACTAGCTGAAAGTAATACATATAAAAAATCAAAACTACAAGGCCAAGGGAAGGCATGCATGTACGAGGCTCCTCTACGTCTTCTCAGAAGAGGCATCATCATCGCTACCACTACCGCTATCGGTGCCACTGCCGCCACCGCTACTGCTAGTCTCCCCTTCGCTATCCTCGACTGCATCAGGGTTCGCCTACATAAAGGATTAAGGTATTTATTACAAACAATAAATTAGAGTTACCTATACTTTTCATGTAAAAAATAAAGCATACCTCTTCTAGTTGTGAAATCTTTATGGCACGATTGTATTGCTCCTCCTAATCAATTCCTCCTCATAGAAATGCTGCCAAGTGGACACCCAGTTATAATCTTGATGGTAGCCTACCTCTCTAGGAGTAGGCATCCTACCAACAATATGATACACCAAAACAATTTTAACATACAACATATTAGAACACACTACATAATGAATTGAAAAAAATTACAAAATTTAAATTTTTTTAAAATAAATAATACTTACAAACTCAGTCTCCCATGACTCCCTGCCACCCGATCCATAATGCGACAATCCCATGGTTGCCATATAGATACGTCGCGCCTCTACATACTGGCGACTTGTCATTTTCTTTGCTACTCTCTTCTTGGCCTCTTTCCACTCCGTGCGGTGATAATTGGGTAGTTGGCCATATCTAGAAGGGTGTCCATGCTCTTGTCTGCACGGTGACTCAGTGGCGCGCATCATAAGGTGAGACCTCTTGTTATGAAGCACATCTCTCACCTTTGACCATCCCCAATCATCTGAGAATTGTGAATTCTCGGGATTAGGATACCTTCTATGTACTGCCCTTAGCACCTCTTACCACAAACCAATTTTTTGGTGCTTTAGGAGAATCATACAATCTTTGTATGTGGCATGCACGACACTCCTGAAGTAGGCTTACTTCCCTCCCCTAAGGGTTATACAAGATACCACCAACATTTGTGACAGAGTAGTACATTTGTGGAGGCTCATCACCTCTCTCATTTCCTGGTGAGGGTGATAGAGAGCCGCCTCCTAGGTAACTGCCACAAAGCCCTTGACCTCCTCGTCCTCCCACATGACTCTCTCTTCTCCCTCGACGGGCACTACCCTCCACCTCACTTGATGCACATGCTTCTGCAGATGCACGTGCTTCGGCCGATCCATGTATTTCAGCTGATCCATGTGCATCAGCTAATCTGTGTGTATGCATAGTGCGTGGAGTACGTGTTAGAGGTGTATCAAGGTTTGGTGTGCCAAGGTTTGGTGTTTGTGTGGCAGTGCTAGAAAAAGATGTGATAGGTGTCCCAGACATGACACTAAAAACCTCCTCTGCAATGGGAGGGCGACCAAGATAACTGGTCATCTCTCCCATGAATTGCTCCTTGTTCGCAAAACCTACAAAAAAACTACTAACACCTCTAGAAAAATCCACTAACGTGTTGTTCATGCATTCCAAATCAGGATCAATGTTGGAAGATCAAGGATTCCACATCTATTCAAGCAAAAATCCATGACTACAAAATCAGGAAGCAGGGCCTGACGAAAGCATGGCTGAGGGTTGGTTAGTGCAATCATCCCTTGTACAAATCTCTGAATATCTTACTAAAGTGGACCCCTCTTTACCATGACTATGGAAAGATGATGAAGATTTGATGATGACCTCTATAATACCTCAAGAAAAAGAAAGGAGAAAAGTGCTAATGAAAGAGGAACTTCATAAGTTAAATGTATTTTGTGTGTTTAACAGTGAAGTAATGAGAAAATGTGTGACAATATATAAAGAAGCAAGGGCAAGAAGAGTAAGCAAAATGCAAGCATTTCGTGCTAGACATGGACGTAATGTTCCATATCCAAAACATTTAAGTGCACTTCCATGTCATATTGATATAGATTGGCTACATGAAGAAATGGAGAAGATGGAAAAAGAGGAGGTGATGGATATATTGCAAGAGGAGTGGGAATACACACGAGGTTACTTATCAAAGGTGAGACATACTTATAATTAAATTATCTTTAGTAATATATTATATAATAATTTCACATGTATCATCTTTAACTAAATCATTAATATGATCTCAACAATATACTACTAGTGCACATTGTTCAATGCTATTTGGTGTGAAGGCAAACATTTTCGAACTCAACGTATAGATGATAAGAGAAATACCCAGGATTGTGGTATCCTTGCAAACTTCCAAGATACCAATGGCATCATGGAAGGTTATTGTGGCTTAATCCAAGATATTTTGAAGCTTGACTTTAGGCGATTTTTTATATATGTACTAGATGTGGTGGTTTAAAGAAGTAGTAACAACGGGTGAGCATTGCATAATTAGACGTCACCCAAGTGGTTTTGTAGTGATTGACTCTACAAAATTACACCAAGGCAAGAATAACACATTCGTACTACCTCAACAATGCGAGTAGGTATATTATAAGATATTTATTTTCATATATATTACTTCTTGATACATTCTCAAAATACAATAAATATCTAAGTTGCTTACTTTTTGTTTTTTAAATACAGGTTGTGTATCATCCAATGGTAAACAATAACCGATGGTGGCACATCATCCCCATATCTAATCATTCAAAACCAATATATGGCAATGCTACCAACATAGAGATAGTTGATGGCAATCTAACAATCAATGATGATGTACATGATGATGCCATGATGGATGATATATATGATGTAGTGCAAGATGATCCCCGCAAGGATATTCAAGGAAGCGCAGAAGAGGATAACAATATGGTTGCAAATGATGATGATGAAATTGAGCATAGCAATACATCTGACAGTGGGATAGACTTATTTGTTTCATTACCTATTGATAACATAGACCTAGAGGTAAATAGTCTAGCAAGGGCCGATCTCATTGAAGATGAGATTGATCATTCATTTTAGCATATAATTAGCTTTGAATGATTGGATGTATATTTGTAATACTCAAAAACAACTAAAATATCAATTAAGAGCCATTTACTTTTGTGATACATATAACGTTTATTGTGTTATAGTATTAGAATTGAATGCGCACATCCAAAGAACAATACACCAAGATGCACAAAGAAGTACAATAGGGTAAGCTATATTAGACCACAAAGAAGTAAAGTTGGTAATGTATTCTAAAAAATACTAGCTGTTAAGATGTTTGATCATATTTAGGGACTTTATGAGAAATAAAAAATATGTGTGTTTATTTTCGCATCTATAAGGGCATTTAAAAACGCGGGTATATAGACATGTTTTTCGCGTCCATATACTAGCACCAATAGACGCGCTGATAAACGCGCTCGCTATTTTGTGTGTACAGTGTGCATCTATAGGGCCTTTCTCTTGTAGTGTCAATAGACAAGTCACCACAAAAGGATGAGTCTCCCTCGTTCTCAAAGAATTCTTGGTCTCCTATCTTTCCATCATCATTACCTGATTCTACCTCCTCTACATGCGGTCGTGAACGGAATAATATGCACGGGGGGTCCGTGAAGTTGCTCCCCACAGAGATGCTTAGTAAGATGGGAGCAAAAGATGATGAAGAATACTTAACTCAAGGTAAATTCACAATTGAAATAGAAGTTGGAGCCAACATAGATTAATCACAAGGAACTTTAGACACTAAACTAGATAGTAAAAAGACTCACATCTAGTAAATGTATAAAATTTCCTAGTTAGCAAGTAGGGAATTTTAGATCTCAACTAGGTTTCTAATTTTACTATATAGAAATGAAGTTAGAACTAGTAGATAGACTAGTATCTAGTAAATTCATGTATTTTTCTAGTTACCATGTAGGGAGTTTTGGATTTAAACTAGGATTTTAATTTTATTAGATAAACATAAAGGCATCGATAACTAGTAAAATAAGTGTTTACTTAACAAATAAATCTTATAACTAATAAGTCATAGAAAATAGTCATTATCATAATAAGCTAAGTAACACTTCTTAAAACCATCTTATGCTAATGTGTTGGACCCGAACCTATGTTACTAAGTCTTGGACAACTATTAATGTAGCTTACATCTCAATCTCCTCTTGCATGCTTTGCATTTCAAAGACACTTTTCATGTGTAGGCAGTGATAGAAAAACCATTTCATATAGATATTGTTTGCACCAAACATAGTTCTATGTACTAATCACATGATGTGTAGAACTTTTAATGTGATGTAGTATTGCAAAGATTCTATTATGGTAGCACAGGAAACTTGCAAATTTATCAAGGTGTAAACTAGCGAATGTAATTTTTTCATATCCTAGGTATTTATTCATATTCTCATGCATGGTTTATATATCTAATGTCTAGATAATCATGCATTTGCATATACACTTATTTATTAAAGTCGCACATACACATGATATATATTGTGTCACAAGGATAGTTGGGACCACCTTAAACCTTCTATTCAACCCTAATGTAGCACAAGAAGGTGGAAGATGTGTTTACTTGGCACAACAGACACCAGGGGACCACATGGTGCACTACCGCCTTGTATAGGTGCTATGCTAATATGCATGCATGGTGGATCTCCAATGGTCTTTGGGTCCTTTCCATCCTCTCAGAGATGGCATCCAACCATATCCGCTTTTTAATCTCCCTTAGGGTGATCCTCTTAGGTAAGATATCTAATGGTCCCTCCCCATTTAGACCCAACACCTTTTCTTGATGATAAATCCCTATGTCGCACATGGGAAGGATTCAAGGAAAACATGAAATCTCCTATGTTCAAATGGATCAAATGCTCAGAGAGCATTGTTAAGGCCACAAAGAGACATGGCACCAAGATGGTTGCTTGTAGAAGAGGGAATTGCCCCCTTGTTGCTAAGGCATGAGAAGTTGCTATAAGTGCTCTTGGCATTACTCTTTGAGATCATGTACTGCAGTTGGAATCGAGGAGTTTTTCTGAAAGGAAGAAGAAAGGAGGGTCTCTATTGCTAAGGTCCAACTCAAAGGTATGTGAGACATCATGGGTGATGCTCTAACTACTTGGTCTCTAGGTGCACTTAGATCTAAACACAAGATAGAAACCATCGTTTTTGTAGAAGATGAGATGGGTAATATGTTTTTTGATGATCAAGGGATTGCTTGGATGTTTAGTTGCCACCTCTCCTTGATTGCTCAAAACTGATCCCCCAAAGTCACATGACTATGAAGCTAGGTTGAGGCCTTCTTTAGAGACTTTGTTAAAGGGATCCCTATGCATGAAGCTCTAATGCTCAAAAAGCCCTTCTACAAGGATGAGAACAATATAGTACTATGGGCAATGAAAAAGGGGGAGGCCCAATGCCATGATGGCCTCCCCCTTGAACTTAATTGGGTTCGTGCCTCAAGATACCTCTCTGAGATTTTAAATATAGGGCTCATTAAATTAGTGCCCAAGTCCTTTGAGAGAAGCAAGCCAACTCACTGCAGGCCTATTAACAATGCTCCCCTGTGCATACAAGGTTCTAGCCAAAACTTTGGCTATGAGAATTGGGATATTGTTGTCCAAAGTGGTCTACTAGAGAAAATATGGTTTCATCCATGGGTGCTCTATACAGAATGTGGTTATGAACCTTGTGCTTGCTATAGATGAGGCTCTGATTTACTAAATCAACTTTTTCTTTGTCAATATGGACCTTGATCTTAGGGATGGAGGAACCTAGAAAGAACTACATGCGATCAATTGCTCATCAATTGGCCTTACAGAGAGAGAGTCATTGGCTTTGTAAGGTCACATCCGGACACAAAACCCAATGGTCAACTTCACCAAACCCCAAACTGGTGCACCTAACTAAGCTTATAACATCCCCCATAGGCAACCCACTCTGGGTGTGCAAGAAAGAAAGGGATATTAAAGATCCGTAGTGACAAATGACAATCAATAGGCTACTTATTAGAGCTAGGTTCTCCAAGATTGTTAAGGTACGTTTGTGGTGTGTATCATGTAGGAATAACAAGGAATGTACCAAGCACCTGTTCTGGGGTTTCCCCTAGTCCCAAGTAGTTTGGAATGAACATAGAGTGCCAATGACATGGTAAGAGTGCACATGGAAGTTTGTCTTATAAAGAAATAAAAATGGGAAATAGATTGAAAAATGGTTATATAAAATACATTGGTGCCTATATCCATAGCCCATCTAGTTGTCCTATCACTATAATATGTAGGTGTCCCAAAAGATTACCCACAAAAAAATGCATGATCATAAGAAGGGGACCTAAAGTGATTCTAATTAAAGGTGGTTTACAGAACAAGCATTACCAAGGTGGAGAGAGAACAAGATAAATCCATATACTTAGGAGTTTGTTGCTCGTTTAAAGGTCCTATATGAGCAAAAAGATAAGTGTTGTGTTAATGCTTTTGGGGGTGCATTTTGTGTTAAGTCTGGATTCTTTGGCCACAAATTCCCTATTTCTAGTCTCCCCACAACTCTTAATGATTCTTTCTTTCAGAAGCACATAAGTCATTGTGGGGAAAATCACATTAGTTTTCCTTGTTTATCTTTGGTATTGATTTTTAATGGTGACTTTCCATATAAGTAAGTTGATCTTGGGAGATAGGGTACTCAACCACACAATTCTCATCTTGTACTTCCAAGTCCCCGATTGAGTCCTTGATACCTCCATTCTGTTACTACCTTCTTTCACTTCTTGAAATCCTTTCTACTTTTGGCAACTTACTCTTGTTTACTGTTACATATGACTAACTAATAACTAACTATTAGCCAACATTTGAGTAGCTAAATACGTATAAACACTTATAGTAGACATGATAGTTTGATTAGTAGAGGGGGACAATTTATTGTCTTCAACATGGACTCAATGAAATTGAACTATCAGTGAGCTTTTGATGAGGATGAGCTATATGTTTGTTTATTGTTATTACTCAATTGAATTTGGTTCTTTTTTTGTATTAGAAAAGATATTTTGATTGAGTGAATTGTCTACTTTAGTTCTTAATAATGGTGCCCAACACTCACATTGAGTAGAAAACTCACATTGTCAAAATTAGATGCCACCAACAATTAGCCCAACAAGTAGTCCAAGAGATAGACCTTGCTGTCAAAGAGATCAGGGACTTCTGATTCTAGCTTGTTAGGGGTAGATAGAAGTGGATTTCTGAATTGATATATTGCCATATCACCTTCAATCTTCCATATAAAGGCTAGGTAGTTGTAGATGAATATCTCAATTTCTTGTAGAGTATGTCCATAACTCATTCAATTCTCACTAAATAATATCAACCCCCAATGGATAGCCTAAGTATCTAAAGGTTATTCTAGGATAAGGTCGGGCTTCTCCTCTACCTCTTTCTACCTAGGTCTATTGTGCTATTCGCGATTGGGTTGTGTGAATGTGTTGGCCCTACCACGATTGTTTAGCTCATTTCATTTTACATAAACTTTAGCTAGAATCAGAAGCACCGAAAGAAGCCCAATGTGCTTACCACAGGTATTGTCATCCCAACCATCTGCAGCTCATGATGTACAACATTGTCTACAGGATGATGTTCAACACAAGGTTCAAATTAAGGGTTTGATGACCCCCTCTATGTGCAGCTCATGACCCTTAATAGGGACAATGGCCTTCTCGTGCAGAGCTTCAAGTACAATGTCTATGGTGACTTTGTGCCTTCCTTCAAGCCCTTCCTCCGCGGGTACCTCAAGCAAGTCTCGGACGCCAACCAGCGGAGGCACGCATTTCTTCGGGATGCATTTCTTAACGAGCGCAATTAGAAGCAAGAGTTACTCGTCATTTGCTGCTTTATATGGATGGCCTGTGATCAAGATAACGAAGAAATATCTCTCTGATCTGTTTTTGTTGTTGCGATGAATCTACAATACACTAAATATATATGTACACATACACATTCTGTAAAGGTAACAGCTCATTAAGACTGTGATGAGCCCCTTGAAAGCGCACATGCTGTTTTCCTACGAGGATGAAGAGGTTAGTATGAGCTACCACCCACCGTCCTCCCTCCAAGCTCCCTCCCTGTCTGTAGATTCCGACCATCTATTGTACTGTACCAAAGGAAACATTACTTAACCTAAATGCTATGTATTGAGGATTTTGAGACCCACGGTGCAATGCTTTAATCTACAAACAGGTTCCGATGTTGTATGGGTGCAATTCCTACCATTCTGCAAGACCTGTAATTTCTGATGTATTCTTCTAATTGGCTTTGCAGGCAGAAGGGGGAGAAGATTGGAGTGGACTTCTTTCTGGACGCCTTCCTCAAAGGAGAGATCTGTGAAAACAGTGTGCTGTATCTTATTCAAAACATGAATGTTGCAGGTAGGCTATTCGCCTGTATCTTGCTGTAGAAAATTCAATCTTCTCACTTGGAGCATCGAACAATCTTCAATACTTCTGGGGGCCTTTACAAACCTGATCTGTATATAGATAGGGAGTTCTCCTCACTCATGGTGGAAGAAAAATGTCTAATAATGGATGACACTCTACTCAGTATTGTACACCTGTAGGTGCTACAAGGAATCACTTTAGGGAAAATTGATTCTATAAAGTGCTTAGATTCTTCACCTTGTCAAACATTCATGAATTATGTTCTTATATGATTGTTTGGACTTATTTTCATGTGCAACAATTGAGACCACATTGTGATCACATCGAAATGGGACGTTGCAGAGCTAGTGAACAATCCATACATCCAAAAGAAGATAAGGGATGAATTGAATTCAGTGTTAGGAAAGGCTGTACCAATAACTGAGCCTGATGTTCCAAATCTAGCCTACTTGCAGGCAAGCTTCCCAGATTTGTGCATAATTTTTGGACCCTTGAAAATATTCTGCATGTATATGTGGATGAAATGCAAGATCTGTGCAAAAGATTATTTGGAACTGTAGCACTTCATGTGTGCAAAATTCTCTTCAAGTCAATGAAGATGAAGAAACATCGATACCCAGCATTGGTGTTGTTTGTATCAGGCCACAGTGAAGGAAATCCTCCAAAGAAACATGCTTATTCCCTTGTTGGTACCCCATACGAACCTCCAAGCAGCCAAGCTATGAGGCTATGACATTCCAGCAAACACAATAGTTTTAGTAAATGCATGGGTCATAGCAAATGATCCCATGTATTGGGACAAGCCAGAAAAGTTCATGCCGGAGCGGTTTTTGGAGTGGAAGATAGAGCTCAATGGGGCTGACTTCAGGTTAATCCCATTTGGCTCAAGCAGGAGTTGTCTAAGGAGTATTATAGCTTTGCCAATACTAGCACTGGTGTTGGGCAAGATGGTGCAGGCCTTTGAGCTTCTACCTCCACCTGGCATGGATAAAGTGGACCTGAGGTCTGTTGGAGGAGGGCAGTTGAGTCTCAGTATTGCAGTGAGGTCCACTGTGGTGGTCAAGCCAATGGAAGAGAGAGAGAGAGAGAGAGAGAGAGAGAGAGAGAGAGAGTGTGTGTGTGTGTGTGTGTGTGTGTGTGTGAGTTGATGAATATCTGGGGTGTTGTGCTTCTACTGCCTAGAAGCCCCTACAGCCTGTAATTCCTCCATGAATTGGACAATGGTAGTCTAATTGGACAATGGTGCCCAAGACTCACATTGAGCAGAAAACTAAGGACATAGGGCACATGAAGAAGGTGATGATGAGGAGTCAGGATAGTTGGGAACTGGCTGCTAACATGAAGGGCTACATCAAGCAACATCAATCACCATGGCATGGCTTTCATCAGAGGCACCATCAGTAATATTTAAGCACATGTACTAATTACCAGTCAATGTTGGTTTCCAGCTTGCAAGATGTCAGTGGGATGCTACCTTATGAAATGCCAAAGGATCATGACACAAAGGAAGTAACCACAAATGCTCAGGTGAGAGTTTTAAGAAATTTTCTTGTCCTTTTCTTCAACATGGTTTTTTAAGAATAGTAGATCAAATTTGAAGAGATGCAAAATTTGAAGCCAATTTTCAGTTGGATGAGCCATTCAGTGCATGACAAGTCCATTATGCAATCTCTTTATGGGCTGCGAGTAGCTTCAGGGAGACGCTTGACATCAATAGAGCAGCTAATATATGGCATAAGAAAGACAACGCAAGCTTGGGCAGTTGTTCCTTCATACTGGGTTTGCCTAGCTCCTTGCCTTGTATTCATGATGTGTGATGTCATCTTTCAGCTCCAGCTATGTTGTTGATCCCTTGGTAGTTCTTTAATGGTTTTGAATAATATAATTAGCTACACTTTATTTTTCTAGAAAAGGCTGAATTGGTGAGTCAAGAGGCATTAAGTGTTGGGTAGGAAAGTCAAAGACAGAGATTGAGGAAGGAATAGCAGGGCAGGGAGCTGATGTATCATGTACAGAAAGTTATACACTAGAAAGGAGAGGAGTGGATCAGGTTGAGGATAAATAAGGATGGGCAAGGCAAACTAGGAGGGGATGCCTTATGATTTTGTAAAGCACTATTGATAGGTTTCTCTTTGATTCTATAGTATTAGGTGGTGTTAAGGTGTAACCAACTAAAATATTTGTATGTATGAGTGTATAAACATTGAATTTGGTTTCTTTATAATGCTATCAGTATACTAACTCCAAAATTTGCAGCCATCATTTGAAGGATCACAAGTTGCAACTTTACATGGTGCTAATTTTAACTCTTCAAATAGGTTATGGCTGAGGGAGCAGCAACACATCATTTGAAATTATTGATCCCTACGTTGCTCAGGTACCAGTTCTCACCAATAAAAATCTTAATTTTGATGCATAATCACTTTCAGAATTGTGTCTAGGATAGCAATTAATAAACAGTGCATGCCTTTCTCCTTTGAAGCACCCCATATCATAGGTAGGACGTTTCAAAAAGCATGTGGATAGACATGTTTTGGAGTACAGTCATTAGTGCAAACATCACTAGCAGCAATGTGTAAGCTGAGGGCTGCAGGCTCACAGCGACATCACATGTGGAAGAAGTAGGAGATGTATTCAACATAGATCACGCTGAATTCCATGATGCATAGAATCAGTAGAAGCAAACTCAAAAATGATACCTTTTGTATCGACTTCTTAGAGCTTAATGAATTCATAAGAATCATTGGGCATATTGGATTTGAAGGAGTGGTTTCTTGAGTTCTCTTGAGACCATCTATGGATTGGTACTTTAGTTCACCTTGGATATTCAATAGCTAAGACCAATCTAACTTCTTGTGGAATATGGCTTGCTTGTAGGACATTTTTCATCGACATCATCATTTCTAATAGGAGTATCAATGTTTAGCTAGCATTTGAGAAAATCAAGGATTCTTTATTGTGAATCTTTGTCGAATCTTTTAGATGAAGCCTATGCACACTTGAAATCTCACTTCTAAGAGGCTTGTTCTATCTAGCAGCTTTTGCCTATGGAGTTAGAGTGGTCATGGTAGCAACTCTTCTAGACATGGGCTATGCCTGTAAAAATTAGATGGCACAGCGAACAGAATCTGAGAAAGAGATAGAGAGTACACAACAGATAAGAGGAGAATCAGTAAATTCTTTAGCTCCAAACAACTGATACAAAGATGGCTCTGTCCACCCGTGCGCTTTCACTGTGTGAAGCTTAGATGGCGATCTAGACAGAAGATAGGTGAAGAGCTTAAGGCTAGCTGGAACAACAACTCTGACTGGGTGAAAGATGAATGATCGATGGCTGTGAAGGGGTTTAGCTTTTATAGTCTACGAAGGTCGTTAGGTCGGCCTGATTGACCTACCATATGAGCCTCCACTAGTCGGCCAGGGAATATTCCCTTTACCATCGGGCCGGGGGCGCTACCCCCGGACCCCCGCTAGAGGGGCCACTAGCCCCCTAGGACCCCCCTAGCCAGGGGCTGCTTCCGCGGCCCCTGGACCTCAAAATAGGGGCCCCTTTTAACTCCCTTACCCCGCAACTCGATGCAATGTGCCTCGAGTTGCTACCAGCTTAACCACTCCATCTAACCCAAAGATTAGACCCATAATAGTCACCTTTTTGCCATCTAGTCACATAGACCTCATCTGATATACAAGTCAGGACTCAACCAATGTCCGGGATCACATTTGGCTTCTCCTCATAACGGGGGTCTTACAACTTTGAGCACCATGGATCATTGGTGGCACCTAATGAGGGTGGGGCATTGATTATATCTAACAATGCCAACAAGGTGCTTGGAGGAGGGGAAGCATATCAAACCTTGGATTGCCACCACAAGTTATGTATCCTTATAAAGGAAATCCATAAAAGGTACAACTCTTGCTACTTTAGTGCTCTTACATTAGGTGCACCTCTTACTACTTTGGTTGTAGCAAATCCCAATAAAAAGTTAGATTGGTTGAAGTTTGAGCTTGATGAATTTGTATGTTTCATCCACCTATCTAAATAGCTTGCTAAAACATTGAAAATGAAGAACGTAAGTTGAGGGTTTTGATATCCTATTTGCATGTACTAGTAAGATAAATCAATTTGACTTGGTATGATACTTCAATCTATTGGATTCCTATCTTGTGGGCAAACTCAACACTAGCATATGTGTTTGGTAAATCCTGTAGTTTGAGAGTCTAGATAGTAAACAATTACATTTATCCCCATTAGTAAGTATGATACAGTATGGTTCCATGAGCAAACAATTCAAATATCATTTCATTATTTGTATTGTTATGGATAGGACTACACAGTTTGAAGCATACAACTAATAGAGTAGATCTATGTTGTGGAGCTATGGGAGATTGCAGTGCCTTTAGGATCAAAGGAAAGGCAATATGCTAGAAATGGTAGGTCTTCTCTTGTTGCTCTGTGTTTTTTTTGCAATGCACAGGTTTGAGCCTTTTGATATCCTTACTGATTGTAAGCACGAAATGTAGCTAGGGACAACATTGTTGGTAAAGCAACAAGGATTTGCATTTTTAAAAAAAGGAAGGGAGCCTTAGGAAGAGCCAAGAAGACTTAATTTTTTTAATGGTGGAGCAAATCCGAAGAGGATGACAACTCTAGACCTATCTTAGGTATTGTATAACGTGGTGCAGCAGAGAGAATGTAGTGTTCAAAACAATTTTTTTAGTGGATTCAATCACAATTCTATTGCTAACAATACACCATTGTGAACAAATCATGATTAATTTGCTTAACATGATATATTAGTGTGATAATGGTTGGTATTAATGGTTCCGACTAGTTTTCTTGTATAGGAAAATTTTACTATATCTATGGTTTCAACTAGTTTTCTTATCTAGGAATATTTTACTAGATCATCAACTAGGAATTTTAAAATTTTTCTATATAGAAATATTTTACTAGATCACTAACTTGTAAAGTGTTCCACTTTTACTAGTTGAGACTTTTTCTAGATACTTTGATAAGTATCTAGAAAATCTCTCTTTTTTTACTATATGGAAAAGTGTTTAAAGTTCCTTGTGATTTATGTTCTCTTCAAGGCATAAGTTGTCAAAAAGACATACTCCTCCAATCATAAAGCATGGACCTTCATATATGCCAACAAGCTACGTAAACCCTCCATAACATATCAATGAAATCATAGCCCTGGCTTTGATGTTTTATCTTCACTCGTAAGCATAGCTTGAATCAATGAAGCTCTCAATGATAGCATGTCAAGTGATTAGTTACAAGGTGCATCATGGAATAGCAATCCTTAAAGGAAAAGACACATGATCACAAATTGGAGAGTGAGAAGTCAAAATCCAGATGTATTTTGAAGAGCTTATAACCACTTTTGTAGTTGATATGGAGGTAGCTCCTTAAGGTTAAAGGTGTCTCTGATTATCTCACCTTGAGTAATGTTGATGTGATCCTTGCAATTTGGTTTGTATACAAAGGACTTGGAGTGAAAAAAAGTCGTGATGCGATGAGGGAAGCCTCGATCCATGTGTTTGAAGACACCGATATCTCACTAGTTTTCCCATTGTGCAAGCATTGCCACCGCAGCATCTTCTCTTCTTCATCTATGGTCTTCATCTTCATCACCCCATCCTTCGTTTGTGTCATCTTCTATCGATTTCGCAATCTCAGCCTGTCGTCACCCTCGTTCTCACAGCTTCATTGCAGCTACTACAGTGTTTTCAGATTCGTCACCTTCTATGCTGCTATCTTCTCCACACCATACTTGTTGAGAATCCAGCAGGAGTGGTTGTACGCTCGCCGGAGGAGGGTAGCGATGGATGAAGGGTTTGTCTCGTCTCTGAAGGTTGTAAAGTTTTCTCCCGCGAAGCGCGAATAGGAAGAGCAACAAGAGGAGCGTAAGAGGCGAATCAGGTGCAGTATTGCCGCATACACACTCTCAGGTCTCGACAAAGCCTTCGTTGCCCTCTCTTCATCTTTAACTTTCTCCTTGTAGCAGCTTTCCTTGTCAGCTACTCTTTCGTCACTTTGCAAAGTTTGACATTGCTTCCAGCTTCGACGTCTCCTTCATCCACGAACTCAGTTCGCCAACTTCGTGTCGTCTACAATATTCACGATCACGCAACACTCCTTCTCCTTCGTCTTCACCGAGTTCGCCAAAGCCGTCTTGGTCATCCTTCGTCACCTATTTCGTTCTTCACCCCTTCTTTGTCTACAGGTCGCGACTTGAGGTTGGCCACCTCATTCTCGCTGGCTCCCCCCGCTAATGATCTCCTCGTCGCATTCTTCATCTACTATGTCGTCTCGCTGGCTCCCCCCGCTAATGATCTCCTCGTCGCCTTTTATAACTAATCATCACCTCGAAAAGGCTTTAGGAAGTTTTTTTTTTTTAAGCATTATTCGAATCATGCGATGTTAATTACTTTATCTGTTTGAGGTGTCAAAGGAAAGCATCCTCTATTGACGTCAGAGATTACGTCTTTGTAACTTATACTATCCAGATTCAACCTTGTTTAGCGCAGGGTTAAAAATACACTTGTGATGCAAAAATAATCATGTATTTCTAGAATACTAAATTTTTCATCATCTTCATAAAGTATCATCCTTTCTAGGAAACCATCCCTTATTACAAAATCGCCATAGGAAGAGTATACTTCGTGTGTGCACCGATTATAATGTGTTTTTTAAACTCCACCTTGACTCTTCTAGAATAAAATGGAAACATCACAAGATTTTCTAGTGGTTCATAAGCAAGAAGTTTATCAAATATGAGGCATGTCACAATTCCCATGTAAAAAAACTTCAATATAGTCCGAGTGTAAAGGACAGATTGTTGTGCAACTACATTTCTATACGTTGCTTTCTTTGTATGCCATAAAAAGGTCTCTGACTTGGGTAGCTAAAGCATCTGTTTTGTTTTAAATTCTGGCAGACTCACTATCCATGGGCCTTTCGGTTTGATTATCTCGTACCTTCTGCTGCAACATATCACAACTAGCATCTAGATAATAGTCCCAAGAAAATCCTTCAATATTTGAACTATCTTCATTGTATATTGGAGATGCCTCCACAGTCTCTATTCCTTCTTGAAGAATGTCAAACTTTTCATCACAATGGCAATATACATTGGTGATGCATGGAACAAGTTCCCTTTCCAATTCAATCCATACATTATTTGGATACTGGATTCCTGAAGTCCTTGCATGAAAGTGTGAGATTTGTGCTCAACTTTATATCATTCTTGATTTCGTTCCCCAAGAATCCATGCTATGCAATCAATTGCACAAAAAAAAACTTATGGATGTATTGAAGAATTTGTGCCTAGCCTAACTATAGGTGCTCGTGTGTCATGCAAATGCAAACAAAGAGACACACACAACAAAAACACTGACTAATGTGATCAATTTCTTGGTGAAAAAATCCGCCCTCAAATTTGTAGTGGTGGATACACAACGTCACAACATCCGCCCTCCCAAACCTGCACATCCTCCAGATGGGCCACACCTACCTATCCTCATCACCGTCAAGCTCAACGGTCAATGAAATCTCTTCACCTTCTGTAAAAGCATCTGTAATGTCCACATCTTCATGTTCATCATCTCTTGGTTCAAGCCCATCATAAATCGCATCATCCAACTCCTCGACTGCGTAGATTGCATCATCTCTTCTCTTGAATAGTTTTATTCTCTTCCATGCAATCAGAATTTGCAAGGCCGTATCATCAAGCTCTGCTAAGGAATATGTAGCATTGTCGTGGACATGCTACACTAAATAGGACCCAAACCATCTTTTGGAAACCTTGTCGATAACACTATACTGGTTGTCTAGACAGTTGTCATAGACCAACACCTAATCCCATTCCTTAATTTCTTTAGGCCTCAATCTGTCTACTATCAAAGACTACAAGGGAGCACACATATAGCAACGCTAAGTGGCAACATTTTTTTTCGGCGTCGCTATCTGCATCGCTAAAAACGTCGCTATTAGTGTCGCTATTTAGCGATGCAAATACCGATACTAATAGTGACACTAATAGCGACGACTTGCTACAGTAACATTTCGTGGAAACCCGAATGTTTCTTTCAAACGAGCACGCGAAGGCGGAGAGAAAGAGAAAGGGAGGTGAGAAAGAGAGTGAGGTGAGCAAGGAAGCAAGCCAGCACACGAGAAGAGGCGCGTTGCCTGCATGAAGAGGTCGTGGAAGAAGAAGAGAGCATGACGGTATGCCCTGTTTTGGTTTCTTTACAATCTTTGTTTTGCTTTGCAATGTAGGTTAGAAAATGTTGGTTTCTCTTTGATCTTTGTGTTGCTTTGTGTTGCTTTGCAATGTAGGTTAGGAAGTGTTCAAAGAGAGAGAAATGGAAGTGAATTTTTTCTTGTGTTGGTTTTTATTCTTTGCAATGTAGGTACGAAAATGTATGTGTGTGAGCATAGTTTAGAGCCGACCTCAAAGATAGATAAGTTTAGAGCCGAACTCAAAGAGATAGTTACGAAAATGTAAAAAAAAAACCTAAAATATATATAGTGGAGTGGTCCCAATATACAATATAGAATCGTTATTAAATTATCATTCCATTACATCGCAGTCAAGATGTCTAGCACTCACGACCAACATGGTGGTGATCATGAGGCTTGGCTCAATCAACGTGTCCCCTGTCCATGCACGCAATGCAAATTGGTCATTCGTCGGAAACGTCGTTTGTCCATAGAGCATGTGCAACAGTATGGAGAGTTTCGAGTTGAGATAATCGACCAAGCAGTCTTGAATTATGAGATTGCGGTAAGTTCTCTCTCATTACTATATGATATGTAATTGATTTAAGTATAACAGTTTGGGGTTATCTTAGAAGTTAGCTCCTTAACGTCCTTTACAGGGTCACGGCCATGTCCATACATTGCAATCCGCATATCTCTTATGTCCAGTAAGACAGGCTCGTCCGCGCTTTATATGAATGCTATTCGAGATAACTAACTGGCTCATAGAAGGTGATAACTCTCAACCCCCTTCTATGGGTGAGAATGCTGGAGACATGGATGATCCTCCTGATTTTTTAGAGCCCAAGTTAGAGGACATGATCGAATCATTGCTTCGGATGGACTCGGAATCCCAAGATCCTTTAATTGCGGAGGCTGCCATTCCATTGTATGATGGGAGTCGGGTATCCCCTTTGAAGACACTTCTTGCATTGTTGAGCATGCAAACTAAGTATGGATGGAGCGATGCGAGTGTGACAGAGCTATTCAGGTATATTATGATGTGTATGAAGAAAGAGAATCATGGAAAATGTCAAATATTTGACCAGATTCGTAAGACAAGGTCTTTTTTGGGCAATGACCTAGCTAGGGATAATATAGACTCGGAACTGCATGCAGTTTCGGGTTCAGTGGCTCGAGCATTGCCTCAAAAGAGTTTTGTGTGAAAATTTAATGCGAACAGTAAAGAGGTGAGGATGCTATGTGGCAGTAACAATGATTAAAGAAGAAGAGAAGAATGTCTCGAGATGCAAATAGTCCTATTTGACCACTATACATAACTAGCATTGAAAAATAAAACAAATGTGTATTTTTAGTGACTCGCCAAAGTATTGAAAGCTAGTAAAATGTGCTATGTAATACTCTAATAACGTGCTTCATTGCAATTTGTAGAACATTGAAATCTTACATTTTGCCTACCCAAAACACAATGCTTGAGTCTCGTGATGATGCAAGACAAGTGCTGCGAAAGCTAGGCACGGATTATAATTGCATTCATGCTTGCCCCAATGATTGTGTTCTCTTCTCGGAAGAGTTTGAATTGTTGGCCACATGTCCCAAGTGCGGTGTGGACAAGTATCGAAATGACTTGCAAGGACAGACTGTTCCGTAGAAGGTTTTGAGGCACTTTCCACTAATACTGTGTGTTCATCACATTTTTCAGACCAAGAATTTTGCAAAGTTGACTACATGGCATGCGGAAAATCAATCCACTGATGGTGTATAGCATACACTAGCTAACTTTGAAACATGGCATCACATTAACGAGACTTTCCCTAATTTTGCAAAGGAGGCGAGGAATCTACGATTCGATCTTGCCATGGATGGGGCAAATCCTTTTGGTTTACGTTCCACCTCCTATAGTGTATGGCCCGTGGTCCTTGTTAGCTGCAATATACCGCCATGGCTTTCCACCAAGAAAGGACACCTTTTGCTCAGCTTGTTTGTGCCTGGACCATACAAAGTCAAGAATATGGATGTCTACCTCTCTCCACTAATTGATGAGCTAAAGGAGTTGTGGAAGGGAATTGTAGTGGAGGACATGAGCAAACATATTGGTAGGCGATCCGCAACTATAAGGGAAATTCTTATATGGACCATGCATGACTTTCCAAGTTATGGAGAATGCTCTAGTAAAGTGTATTTTCTTATTTTGCTAGTTTTCTTTGAGCAATGTTGGTGTTATGATATGCCTCATTGTACATGTGTGTTCTGCAGGGCTAGTCATGTCAGGTTACCATGCATGTCCTCTATGTGGACCATGGTTGGATTCTCGTATGTCAAAATCTATGAAGAAGATGGTATTTGAGGGACATCGGGATTTTTTGCTAGAGGGTCACGTCATGAGAGAAGGATTTCTTGGTTGCCCTCCTGCAAGAATGAATGCACTAAGCTCGTTTGATCACAGGATGGTGGACCAAGACTCACTTCCTAGTGGAATGCGACGCTTCTCAATTTTCTATGAGCTGACTCATTGGAAAAAATTGAAAATTAACCACCTTTTAGATCCCATGCACATTTTTAAGAATGTGGGTAGCTTGCTATGGGACCACCTCACTAGGCAGCGAGACACACTAGGAGCGAGGATGGATTTGAAAGTAGTGGGAAAGATGGAACCATATTGGCCTGTATGTGGCATCGACGGTTGAGTGCAGTTGCCACGTGCTCCTTGGGTTTTGTCTGGCAATGAAGTGCGATGAGTAAAGGAAAACATCAAGTCCTTTCACATGCCGACTGGCCTAATGCGTTCTCTCAAGATAGCATTCACAAAGGATGACCAACTGACTGGACTCAAATCCCATGATTGGCATAAGATGTGTTAGATATGTATGGTATGAGGCTACGTATGGCATGATTCTGCATATTAGATTTCAGAATCTCCATTTGTTTATACACAATATTAATTACATGGTTTTCACAGTTCATATTGCCGATCCCAATTGCGGGGTCTTTGACATCGGAGGTACGGACAACCATTTACAAATTGTCCGAGTTGGTTCAGTTTGTCTCCCAAAAAGAGATTCACACATCATCGATTGAATCCACGAAATGCATGGCCGTAGAGACTGCTTGTCTTTTGGAGAAGTATCTTCCCACTAGCATACTCACGATACAAACCCATATTCTAGTGCATATTGTAGATGAATTTCAGTTTGCAGGTCCAGTCTATAGTCGATGGATGTTTTTCCTTGAATGGTTCATGAAGACCTTAAAGGGATTTGTGCGACAACGGGCTCATCCTGAGGATAACATGGCTGAAGGTTGGTTAGTGTCGGAGGCCTTGGTGTACATTTCTGAGTGGTTGTCCACTGTGGATTGGGACAAAGGCTTGATATGGTCACTTAAGGAGGATGATCGTCTGAATGGAGATGTCCTAGTGGGAAACGGAATAGAGAAGAAGATGGACGCATCCATGGAGTCCAAGGTGAACTGATTTTGTATGCTACATAGCGCTACGATGAAGAAGTGGCTGCAACGGTATGAGGATGCTCGAGCTGAGCGAGAGTCTACAAGATCTAACTTTCGACGGAGTACGCGGCAACGGCCCATTCGATATCCAAAGGGCTTAAAGGAGATGCCTCTACTCATATCCACTAGATGGCTATATGAGGCCCTAACCAAAGCATCTCAAGATGGAGAAATAGTTACTGAAGAAGAGTGGGACTTCTCACGTGGATGCAATCCCAAAGTATGATGCAATCCCAAGGTATGCAATCCCAAGAAATTATGATCTATACTGCAAATCGCAACTAATATACTTGTTCTTCTCCCAGTATAAGGTCCATAGTGTAGCATGGTCACGTGGACGACATTTCAGAGTAGAGCACATCGACAAGTTATGCTCGACAATGGACTATGGAGTGATGGCAATGTTTGAGCAGGAAAGCCGATAGTTGCAGCGATGGAGTATTTCGGATGTTTACAGAGTATCCTTGCAGTGGACTACCAAAGTTTCTCCGTGACTATATTTGATGTACAATGCTTCAAGGTTACTCTCGAAGGAGCAGGTGCAACTGTTTCGCGAGAGCCAAGTGGCTTTGTTGAGATTGACTCAACGAAGAAGTGGACCGATTTGAGTGATACATTTGTTTTTCCAAATCACTGTGAGCAGGTAAGAGTCCCTAATACTTGACACAGTTTAGCAATCTCAAAGTGAACTTTTATACTAATCGTAATATGGATCAGGGCGTCTTTTTCCCTAATCCGCAATAACCTCAATGGTGGTATGTCATTCCCATGACATCTAGGAGTATCCCCGTGTTTGCCAAAACCCCCGTACCGATCGTAGAAGAGACACCTTTAATAGTGGCAATGATAGAAGGCATACAAGAAACTAGGATGAATCGCCTGGAGGACCAAGGCATCTCACCTATGGAGATAGAGGATGGGTTTTTTGAAAATGAAGTAGAGTTCTCATTTTGTGGAGAATTTTGTATAGATCTCCTGGTGTATACTAAGCTATGTCAAGATGAGATTGTGGAACCCTAAACAAAAGTGACTCAATCAAAATGTTCCTCCCACTACAGCAATGTCAATTTTTGCAAATCGATTAGGACAGTTTGTATGTTTTTGGAGGGTGTTTTGTATTGTCTAAATTTTTTTAATTATTTTAAAATGAAGTCTTGCTAATTAATTCTTAGTTTTATTATGTCTTGCAATTCATTATCTAATATTATTATTTTTCCTTGTATGTTCAAGTTTAGGATTTGGGCACAGACGGCAGGATGAGTCACGATTTTACAGATGATGACATTGACGCGATGCTAGCGCGTTTCTCACCGGAGCAACTAGCACGGGTTAGAGATAGAGCCGATGCACAGCTTTCCCGTTCCACCTCAACATGATCGATAGACTCTAGACGATCCGATGCTTCGGTCTCCAGTAGACGCAGTCGCAGGTCTCGCTTTGCTTTAGAGTCACGTAGTCGAGGAGGAGGCAGCTCATGTTGTGGGGATACAGATGCAGTCTCTCCCACTCGCACTGCCACCAGGGAGTCGACACCGTCTTTCACTGGCAGTGGTGGGCAGACGTCTACTGCTCCCACTTCTTCATGTACCCCATCGATAACTCCCAGGGCCGACAAGAAGTACACAAAACCCACTCCTCTAGGTATGTATTTTCACATCCTTTTTCGCAGTAGCACTTATCAATTCAAGTTGTGTTTGACACATTTGTATTAATGTCATGAAAGTACCCATTTGTAAAATCTTGCAGGTTACTCGTATCTCATAGATAAGGCATCTGGCCATTTATACATGAATGATGATGGAAAAACTGTCATCTCTAGGATGCATGAGTTGTGCCAACAAGTATTTCGGCACAACATTACAGACAAGTGGAAGGAGATCCCAGATGCTAACAAGGAGGACATAATCGATACATTGTATCGAGAGTTCCCTCAGCCCTCTAGCAATGATAGATTTTCGAGAGGGTGGATGATGACGCGTATGTGTGACTATCAGTCGCATAGGCAGTGTGATGCATGGGAAGCAGTCAAGCAAGGCAAATCAAAGCCGGAGTGGCTGGATACAGAGGACTGGAGTAATTTCCAGGATGAGGTGGCATCCACTCCAGACAAGTGGAAGCAGCAGAAGGATGTAGCAAAGGCACGCTTGGACGTAGGATCGGTGCATCACCTTGGTAGCGGCGGCCACGCAACATTCCTGCCAGATTTCGTAAGTATTAATAGGGTAGAGTACTCTAATTTAATGACATCCATGTTGATGTATGTATTTCGAACATGAATCTCAAGTACGTTGTTTTTCAATGTTTGTGTGCCACAGCAAAGTTTTACGAATCGTGACTCGACTGCACTAGAGGTGACATATGGGGAAAAACATGGCTTGAGTACCCTGATCGAGAAGCTTTATGCTCACGGAGGACCGATAAGTAGTAATAAATATCATTCCTAATTTGAGAAATCTGTCATTATATGTCAATTTGTATTTGGTACTCACAATTATATAGGTATTTGTTGTTGCAGACTCCCTTCGATATGCCACTACAGCGAGAGGAGTTTTCTGATGCGGATGAGTCGTAGAGAGAAAATTAGGCTACATAGGATTACTCCCCATCTTGTATTATGTAAGGCCTTATGGCCTCTATCCTCCATATGTAATAGCTAAGTGTATATGATTCGGACTTCTATGTTGTAGCATGACTCCATATTTCCTGTGTCGTAGTAGCACTTCTCAATTTAAGTTCTGTTATTTTTACACATTTGTGTTAATTAATGTCATGAAAGTACTTGTTTGCAAAGTCTATTCATTATTTGGTATCGATTGTCTAACTTCTTTGACAACAAGAATTGTCTCTTAGCCTTGTGTGGCTCTAACTATGGCAGGACTGCATGTGCAGCGCTGCCACAAAAAAAATTTATTTTCTGCAACCATCGGTATCAGTGTCGAAAAATCACCCTGCAATCATCGGTATTAGCGTCGAAAATTCCTCTGTAACCGTCGCTAATTTCGTCGGTATATAGCGACGCTAATACCGATGAAATTAGCGACGAAAATAGCAAGGCAAATAGCGACCGTTTTGTAGCAATGCTAATACCGATGCTAATAGCGATGACGGGGATATTTTTCATATATAAAGAAAATGTCGTTATATACGCCGTTATAGCATGTATATGTTGTAGTGAAAGTGGTCTTTGTTGCGAGTCCTGGCCTCTTTGAGCTTTTGAATTGCTCTCTCAATATCTTCACATCTTCTCTCCAACTGACGAAATACGAAGAGCCAAAAGATCTTCTCTAGTCATCTCTTCTTGTTGCCATGGTAAAGCACTCCAAGTAAGTGTGCAAGTCTCTATAGGCATGACTCTACACATAAACTTAGCTGGCATATAACATGTAGTCACACTGTGAGTAGTGAGATCAGCCCAAAAGGCATAAGGGCGCAACAACCTAGGCCACTCCCAAACCTATCCACCACATGCTTTGTCCAAGGCTTTCACAATTAGCAGATGGCCTCTTTCGCTCTTCCCATCGCCTTTTGAATTATATGTGGAAGTCAAAGAAATTTTAATGCCAAGGCGAGAGAAAAACTCCCTAGCCTCATCAGCATCCAACTCACCTCTATCTGCAATAAATTTTCCAATACATTCATACCTACAAATAACATCCTCTAATAGAAACTTAAAAACCATTGAAGTAGACTTCATTCATAATGATCTTCCTTCCACTTAATTTGTGAGGTCTTCTCGTGCCAAAACAATATAGCACATCTACCATAAACCAACAACCATAGTAATCAAATCAAGAACCCACTTGTAATGAATACATAGCATATAGGTAGGATGAAGCTCATCTCTATACCTCACTGAAGAGAACAATTGACAATTAGAGCATGTCTCAACAAACTGTGAGATATCTTTGTACATGACTCTCCACCAATAGCACTCTTTGATCTTCTCATATGTCGCCCAAACAGCTCGATGCCCATCCCAAATACATTCATAGAATTCTTTCATGATCCGCACACCTGTGAAGCTCTATCACAAACAACTCTTAATGGCTTTCATCCTCTTTTCATGGATGCTTCCAAATTAGCCCACTTTGCAAGAAGAAACCATAAGCTTTTCTTCTAATCTTCTTGAAGTCTACATCAATCCATCCATCGTGTCTAGACATAGTACTCAAATAATGTCCAATATGTAAATACTCTCCTGTATACAAAGTCTCTTCAAAGATTTCCAAAGGAGACACATGACAAATATGATCAGCATGCATGGCTAAAATATTAGCCCCACCATTAGCATCATCAATGCAAGAAAAATCCATATCATCATACCTTGCTCATGAAAGCATATCAATTACTGGGTTGTCTTTACCTACTATGTGCCTGAACTCAAGATTCATGGACTTTATGTATCCAATCCACCTAAGCATGGCAATATCTAGAGTAGAACAACTTGTGATCACACCTAGAAGAGACAAACAATCAGTCTCAACTACCACAGCAGCTCCAATGAAGTACTCTCTGTCATTCTTGAGAGTTGTGACAACTCCCAAGACCTCTCTTTTAACTTGTGAATACCTTCATTGCTGTTCATTTAGGACTTTCGCCCCAAACCAAATAGCATACCTATTCCCTTTTGCATTGTCTTGGCCAACAACCCATCCAATGCCGATAGGACTAGTATCAACAGTAAGAACAATAGGTCTCCCACACTCGTAATCTGCCTTTTGAAGAGTCAGAGTAGGTCTCAATAATTTCTTCAGTTTCTGCATGGCTTTAGTATGCTTTATCTCCCATGAAAAAAGTTATCCTTTGCTTAAGAGCTGGTAAAGATCATCTGCAATATGAGAAAAATGAGAAAATCAAATAAGATAAGACACACAAGCTCCAAGAAACCTGCAAACCTCCGAATTAGAAGAGCAAGTCTCCGCAATCTTCTCTATGGTATCAACCTTCGCAGGAGAAGGCTTCCTACCATAATATCAACACTTATGTTCAACAATAAAACTTCTCTAGCTCCAAAAATAGACTTCAACCCTGAAAAGGTCAAATTCACTTCCTCCAGTCTATAAAGAATCTTCTTAACATCTCTAATATGTGAAGCCACAAAGAACCTGCATCCATGATCGTGTAAAGAATAATCTTTTGCTTGGAAGATAATCTTTTTCTTCTTCCAAGAAACCCTTGATAGGTAAATCATCAATGAAAGGAATAGTCAACTCATGAATAAAATCTTGTAGAACCTTGTTCATCTCATTCATCATATGGGCAGTCCAATTAGTAGCTCCTTGCGGAAGCATACACATTCCGACAAGGCCTAAACGTGTCTTCATTGTAGTCAAATCTCTGCTCTCAAGGGCAAGCTTGAACTGATCATATCTAGAATAAAGATCGCTGAGTAAATAGATAGCATATCCAGCAAAAGCCTTAGCAAACTCATCCACAATAGGTCCAGCACCAACATTTCGAACAGTGACCTTATTTATTGGCTGTAGGTCCCGTATGAATTTGGTGTCCCATTCTTCTTAAAAACTGTGAACCATCTGTTGGAATATGGAACTAAAGATGCCTCTAGAATCCCCATCCTGATCCACTCATTCAAAAGCTCTACCAATTTGGGCAAGTGAGTCCTTGGCATAGGAATAGGCCATAGATTCCAAGGGACATGCGGAATGGTAAAAATAACCATAGGCGTCACAACCCTAGGATCAATGCATCCAATCTCATATGGAAAGAAAGCAAAAGGTTTCTCATGTCTGCACAACATGTCTTCAAAACATCTTACCTCTTTAGGAAGTAGAAAATCTTCTGTCCCAATATTTATCTCTTTCAATGTCTCAGCTGAAAACTTATGTTTGATACCTGTAGGATCTTGTAAAGGAGATTGTATAGTAGCTCTCCTAATCATCTCATCAATATCCAAAGGTAACAATCTTGCAACTGGTCTAACCTTCTTGTCAACTATCTTATATTTTGTTTGAACTCTTTCTTCATTGCTACAACCTACAAATTTCACCGCTCAATGAAAATACCCTGGTAAAAATAAATTTTGATGTGTATACAGTAACACCCAAATCTTTTTGTTGAAATATGTCTGCAAAGAATACTTTTTGCTGAGAATTCTCAGCAACCAAATTCTTTTGAAGCATGAAATCAGCAATTTTGCAATACATCGCTAGAAAATGGACCTATAAGACATATGACAACTCTTGATTGTTAGCATTTAGCAATACCGAAAGTTCTTCCATGGTATCTAAGCATGAAAGGCCATCATAGAGACCATCTATCCGGTCTTCTTCTTGCAAAACACATGCAATCATCAATTCTTTTTCTTTTCTTTTTACATATTGCCTAGCATCTCTAGGCATATCTAAAATATATTGAAAATACAAAGTACTTTTAGTGGATACACCATAAACACATGAGGAAAAACTTATGTTGCCAGGAGGCGAGAGCTTTCCCTGAATCGTACCACTATCATATCGCAAGAGAGTGGTACCTAACAAAAATCTAGCTCTCCTACTGTGGAAGAGGGGAATCCCTCAAGGAATCCTTATTTTGTTGATGATTAACACAAACGGTCATGAATTGAATAGCTCTCTTCCCATCCTTGCTTCGGATCCATGCATAGGTAGACCCATCATCCAAAACTTTAGTCTTCATCCGAGACTCAGCAATAAATGGTTGCCCCAACATAATAGGATAAGAACAAGAGTTCTATACAAACAAATGATAAGACTCACTCATATCTCCAACAGAAATCTTTAGGTTTGGACAAGCAGCATACAAATCTCCTATAGTGTTGTTGGCCGCACGCATGTGCCAAAACATGATCCACATCAACTTGCCATCTACCAATATCATATAAGCTCGCACTATGACATTAATCTCGGATCCATGATCCAAAAGAGAAACACAAGGAGTGCCAATCTTACCAAGCTTGAAGATAGTTTCTGTAGTTGCACGAGCCTAGTGACTTCAAGAAAAATGGCTACGAGGCACCAATCTAGCTGGTTCATCTTTTCTCTCATCATATTATACAGGCTAAAGCAAAGGATGAAGAGACTTCTTGGACTACATACATAGAGCTCTAGCTATAGACTCCTCAATAGTCTCCTCATCAGAAACAACCTCCTCAATTTGCAATCCATAGAGAATAGCTTTGGCAACTGCTAAAGCCTCTCGATGGATCATATCATGTGTTGACTCTTCAATATCCTATCGTTTTTTTTTATGATGTCGATGATAACATCATGAAATTCTCTTTTGGCAATCCCCAAGACTTCTCCAAGTATAAACTCAATTTTGTAATTAAGAATTTGATTCTCAAGTACCATTTTCAAGTGCATGGTCATCTCGATGTCAGATAGCACCTTGAATCTAGGTTACTTTTTCGGCTTTGAATCCTTTGTCTTTGCGGCCTTCTAATCTTTTTGTACTTTTGGCTTTTGTACGTTAGCCATACTTTGCTCTGGTCTTGAAGAAGAAGGCTAAAGAACTGGTTCACTTATCCTAGTTTCCCTCTTTGATCCTTCAGGTTGATCATTATCTCTTTTGCACTTTTTATCAACAAGCGCTTCAAATCCTTGAGATTTTGCAATGTAAGCATAGATAGAAAAGACATCTATGTGATCATTCCATCCAGTCCCTTTTTCTAATTGCATCTCCTATGGATGAAAGTTTGGATGATGAAGCTTTACCTTTCTTTTCTGCATGCACAGCATAGGACCTATAAAGGAGACTTGTCCTTTGGCAACTGCTCCAGCTGAAGACCATAGGCAACAACTTCTCTTGCCACCTCTTGTTTCACATAAGAAGAGCATAAAAGAGATTCCTCCAATAATTTCTTCATATCTCCTTTTCCAAAATTTGTTTTAAAGCTTTTTTTTGTATCTCCAAAACATATCATCCTGTCCTTCCAAACCATGAACTTTAGTCTTTTCCCCCTCTTCAAAGTCTTGATAGTCCTTCCGCTCATGGTCCGGACTATCGCACCACATGCAATGGTGAACATGATCATTTGTGGAAGAATTCATTGGAGTAGAAGAAGATGGGATAGAAATTGGAGTTGGGTTAAGTGGTTTCTGTTCTCTTCTAGTCATCTTAATTTGAAGATCTTTCAAGTTCTTTGAAATTTCTTCCACCATGTCTTCGATAGTCGGTTTGGTAGATGGTTTGACAACCGCAGTAGGAATAGGCATAGGCATATGCATAGAAGTAGGCATGGACACAGGATGACAAATAGAAGAAGAAGTGGATGGAGCAACAGGAGAAGTTGAGGTAGGAGAAGACATCGCTAGAGGTGTTTGCATGTTTTTCTGCAAGCGAGCTTTCCATCTTTGCTTTTTTGTAGGTGTAGAGACTACATTGGCAGCATCTTGCCACTCTGTCTTGAATCCCATAGGTTGTGTACGGTCTTCAAGATGCTCTCCCAAATATTCCTGAAGTGTAGCATCAATCGCCCTGCAAGAATAACTCCACTTTCTCAGAGTTTAGGGCTCTTTGCTCAAATGCTTCCAACTGGTTGTATCATTCTTCAAACTCCCACAATAACTCGGAAGCAACAAGTCCTATGTTCAACTGATAGACTCACTCTCTGAACATCTTCCGCATAGCAATACCATAATCCTCCAAAAAATATTCATCTTTGAGTGCCTTATTGAAGACGTTCCATTTTGAGTGATGCACAAATAAATCAATCACTCTAACCCGCAAAGCAAGCATGCCAGACCGTAGGAAATAGTTGCTCCAGTTGGTAGGAACTCCAAAGAAGCACATTTGGATTTCAAAGGCTTTAAGATAGGCTGAAACATTTTGGGCATCAAATAATTTGCACTCACTTACCGTAGCCTCGATCGCTTTCGTTGCACCATGCCTATGCTCTTGTTCTTAATGTAGCATTTGTTGTTGATCCAATTGTTGCTTATGTAACTAATGCTACTGCTGCATTGTTAACTGCATCTCCTAGTTCTGCATCATAATGGATGAAGAAAGAGTTTCCAATAAGTTCTTCATCTCATCCATAAAAAAGGAAGGAGCACTTAATGATGAAGTGGGTGGAGTATTCGAAGAGTCTCCCATCTCAACAATCAGAAGAATTGCTTTCGCATCGGGTTCTCCAGGTGTTGTGAATGAAATAATACTTGATGTGAGAAAAAGTCGTGTTGCGATGAGGGAAGCCTCAATATCTGTGTTTGAAGACACCAAGATCTCACTAGTTTTCCTCTTGTGCAAGTGTCATCACAGCATCATCTTCTCTTCCTCATCTATGGTCTTTATCTTCATCAGCCCATCCTTTGTTTGTGTCATCTTCTGTCGCTTTCGCAATCTCAACCTGACTGTCATCACCCGCATCCCCATGGCCTCATCTGCAGCTACTACAACCTCTTCAGATTCGTCACCTTCTATGATGTTGTCTTCTCCACACCATACTTGTTGAGAATCCAGCAAGAGTGGTTGTAGGCTCGTCAGAGGAGGGTAGCGATGGATGAAGGGTCAGTCTTGTCTTTGAAGGTTGCAAAGTTTTCTCCCCTGAAGTGCGAATAGTAAGAGCGAGAAGAGGAGGGTAAGAGGCGAATCATGCACAGTATTGCCACATACACACTCTCAGTTCTCAATAGAGCCTTCGTCACTCTCTGTTCATCTTTAACATTCTTCTTGCAGCAGCTTTCCTTATCGGCTTCTCTTTCTTCACTTTGGAGAGTTCAACATTGCTTCTAGCTTTGACATCTCCTTCATCCACAAACTCAGTCCGCCAACTTTGTGTCGTCTACCATGTTCATGATCACACAACACTCCTTCTCCTTTGTCTTCACCAAGCTCGCCGAAGTTGTCTCGGTCATCCTTTGTCACCTTCTTCATTCTTTGCCCGTTCTTCATCTATAGGTTGCGACTTTGGGTTGGCCGCCTCGTTCTTCATCTGCTACAACGTCTCACTGCCTCCCCCACTGATGATCTCCTCATTGGCTTTTATATTTGATCATCACCTCAAAAAGCTTTATAAAGATTTTTTAAAAAAAGTATTATTCAAATCATGCGATGTTAATTGTTTTCTCTGTTTGAGGCTTTGAAGGAAAGCATTCTCTATTGACATCAGAGATTACCTCTTTGCAACTTATACTAGCCATATTCAACCTTATTCAATGCAGGGTTAAAAATACGCTTGTGAAGCAAAAATAATTATTTATTTCTAGAATACTAAATCTTTCATCATGTTCATAAAATATCATCCTTTCTACCAAACAATCCCTTCTTACAAAATTGCCATAGGAATAGTATACTTCATGTGTGGACCTATTAAAATGCATTCTCTTTACTCCTCTTGGACTCTTCTAGAATAAAGAGAAAACATCATAGGATTTTCTAGTGGTTCCATAGGCAAGAAGTTTTCCAAATATGAGGCCTACGATTCCCATGTAAAAAAACTTCAATATAGTCCGAGTGAAAGGACCGTTGCTTTCTTTGTATGCCATAAAAAGGTCTCTGACTTGGGCAGCTAAAGTATCTGATTTTTTTAATAATTCTGGCAAACTTGCTTTCCATGGGTCTTTTGGTTTGATTGTTAGGTACCTTCTCCTACAGCATATCACAACTAACTTCTAAATAATAGTCCCAAGAAAATCCTTCAATATTTGAACTATCTTTATTGTAGGTTGGAGATGCTCGAGAGTCTCTATTCCTTCTTGAAGAATGTCAAACTTTTCATCACAATGGAAATATACATTGGTGATGCATGGAACAATTTCACTTTCCAATTCAATCCATACATTATTCCATATTGGATTCGTGAAGTCCTTTCATGAAAGCCTAAGATTTGTGCTCAGCTTTATATCATTCTTGATTTCATTCCCCAAGAATCCATGCTATGCAATCAATCGAGCGATGCTTCCACACAAAAAAATTATTAATGTATTGAGGAATTTGTGCCTAGCCTAACTATAGGTACTCGTGCATCATGCAAATGCAAAGAAAGAGACACACACAATAGAAACACTGACTAATATGATCAATTTCGTGGCGGAAAACTCCGCCCTTAGATTTGCAGTGCACTACAACATATACATGCTATAACGACGTTTATAACAACGTTTTTTTAATGTATGAAAAATATCCACGTCGTCGCTATTAGCATCGGTATTAGCATCGCTACTAAACCGTCGCTATCTGCCTCGCTAATTTCGTTGCTAATTTTGTCGGTATTATAGGGATACTAATACCGATGAAATTAGCGACGAAAAAAGCGATGGTTACAGAGGAATTTTTTATGCTAATACTGACGATTACAGAATTATTTTCTGACGCTGATACTGACGATTGCAGAAAATTAAAAAAAATTGTGGTAGTGCTGCAGATGCAGCCCTACCACAGTTAGAACCACACAAGGCTAAGAGATAATTCCTGCTATCGAAGAAGTTAGATAATCGATCCCAAATAATGACAAGACTTTGCAAACAAGTACTTTCATCATATTAATTAACACAAATGTGCACTGCATTGATAAAGAAAATAATAGAACTTAAATTGAGAAGTGCTACTGCGACAAAGGAAATATGGAGTCATGCTACAACATAGAAGTCCGAGTCATATACACTTAGCTATTACATATAGAGGATAGAGGCCATAAGGCCTTACATAATACAAGATGGGGAGTAATCCTATATAGCCTAATCTGCTCTCTATGACTCATCCGCATCAGAAAACTCCTCTCGCTGTAGTGGCATATCGAAGGGAGTCTGCAACAACAAATACATATATAATTGTGAGTACCAAATACAAACTGACATATAATGATAGATTTCTCAAATTAGGATTGATATTTATTACTACTTACCGATCCTCCACAAGCATAGAGCTTCTCGATCAGGGCACTCAAGCTATGCTTCTCCCCGTATGTCACCTCTAGTGCAGTCAGGTCATGATTCGTAAAACCTTACTGTGGCACAAAAACATTGAAAAATAACATACTTGAGATTCATGTTCGAAATACATACATCAACATGGATGTCATTAAATTAGAGTACTCTACCATATTAATACTTACGAAATATGCCAGGAATGTTGTGTGGCCGCCACTACCAAGGTGATGCACGGATCCAGCGTCCAAGCGCGCCTTTGCTGCGTCCTTCTGCTGCTTCCACTTGTCTGGAGTGGATGTCGCCTCATCCTGGAGATTACCCTAGTCCTCTATATCCAACCACTCCGGCTTCGATTTGCCCTGCTTGACTGCTTCGCGTGCATCAGACCGCCTATGCGACTGATAGTCACGCATATGCGTCATCATCCACCCTCTCAAAAATCTATCATTGCTAGAGGGCTGAGGGAACTCTCGATACAATGTATCGATTATGTACTCCTTGCTGGCATCTCGGATCTCCTTCCACTTGTCTGTAATGTTGTGCCAAAATACTTGTTGGCACAACTCATGCATCATAGAGACGACAGCTTTTCCATCATCATTCATGTATAAATAGCCAGAGGCCTTATCTATGAGATATGAGTAGCCTGCAAGATTTTGCAAACGGGTACTTTCATCACATTAATACAAATGTGTCAAGCACAACTTGAATTGATAAGTGCTACTGTAAAAAAGGATGCAAAAATACATACCTGGAGGAGTGGGTTTCTTGTACTTCTTGTCGGCCCTAGGAGTGATCGGTGGGGTGCGTGAAGGAGTGGGAGCAATAGACATGTGCCCGCCACCGCTAGTGAAAGACGGTGTCGACTCCCTAGTGGTAGTGTCAATGGGAGAGACTGCATCTATATCCCCACAACAGGAGCTACCTTCTCCTCGACTACGTGACTCTGAAGCAAAGCAAGACCTACGACTATGTCTACTGGAGATCAAAACATCGGACCGCGTCTAGAGTCTTCCGATCATGCTGAGGTGGAACAGGAAAGCTGTGCATCGGCTCTATCTCTAACCCGTGCTAGCTACTCTGGTGAGAAAAACGCTAGCCTCGTGTCAATGTCATCATTTGTAAAATCGTGATTCATCCTACTGTCTGTGCCCAAATCCTAAACCTGCACATACAAGGAAAAATAATAATAATAGATAATGAATTGCAAGACACAATAAAACTAAGACTTAATTAGCAAGACTTCATTTTAAAATAATAAAAAAAATTAGATAATACAAAACACCATATTCCAAAAACATACAAACTTTCCTAACCGATTTGCAAAAATTAGCTTTGTTGTAGTGGGAGGAACGTTTTGATTGAGTCACTTTTGTTTAGGGTTCCACAATCTCATCTTGACATAGCTCTGTATACACTGGGAGATCTATACAAAATTCTCCACAAAATGAGGACTCTGCTTCATTTTCAAAAAACCCATCCTCTTTCTCCTCTATCTCCATAGATGAGATGTCTTAGTCCTCTAGGTGGTTAATTAGGGTTTCTTGTATGCCTTTTGTCATTGCCGCTATTAAAGGTGTCTCTTCTACGATCGATACGGGGGTTCTGGCAAACACGGGGATACTCCTAGATGTCATGGGAATGACATACCACCATTAAGGTTGTTGCGGATTAGGGAAAAAGATGACTTGATCCATATTATGATTAGTATAAAAGTCCACTTTGAGATTGCTAAAGCGTGTCAAGTATTAGGGACTCTTACCTGCTCACAGTGATTTGGCAAAACAAATGTATCACTCAAATCGGTCCACTTCTTCATTGAGTCAATCTAAACAAAGCCACTTGGCCCTTGCCGAACAGTTGCACCTGCTCCTTCGAGAGTCACCTTGAACCATTGCACAGCAAATATGGTCACGGAGAAACTTCGATAGTCCACTGTAAGGATACTCTGTAAACATCCAAAATACTCCATCTCTGCAACTACATGGTTTGGATATGTGGCACGTCGTCAGCTTTCTTGCTCTGACATTGCCATCACTCCATAGTCCATTGTCGAGCGTAACTTGTTGATGTGCTCTACTCTAAAATATCGTCCATGTGACCATGCTGCACTATGGACCTTATATTGGGAGAAGAACAATTATATTAGTTGCGATTTGCAGCATAGATTGTAATTTCTTGGAATTGCATCCACATGAGAAGTCCCACTCTTCTTCAATAACTGTTTCTCCATCTTGAGATGCTTTGGTTAGGGCCTCATGTAGCCATCTAGTGGACATGTGTAGAGGCATCTCCTCTAAGCCCTTCAGATATCGAATGGGCTGTTGCCGCGTACTCCGTCGAAATCAAATCTTGTAGACTCTCGCTCAGCTCGAGCATCCTCATGCCGTTGCAGCCACTTCTCCATCGTAGCGCTATGCAGCATACAAAATCGGTTCACCTTGGACTCCATGGATGCGTCCATCTTCTTCTCTATTCCGTTTCCCACTAGGACATCTCCATTCAGACGGTCATCCTCCTTAAGTGACCATATCAAGCCTTTGTCCCGGTCCACAATGGACAACCACTCATAAATGTACACCAAGGCCTCTAACACTAACCAACCTTCAGCCATGCTACCCTCAGGATGAGCCTGTTGTCGCACAAATCCTCTTAAGTTCTTCATGAACCGTTCAAGGAAAAATATCCATCGACTATGGATTGGACCTGCAACCTGCAATTCATCTACAATATGCACTAGAAGATGGGTTTGTATTGTGAGCATGCTAGTGGGAAGATACTTCTCCAAAAGACAAGCAGCCTCTACTGCCATGCATCTCGCGAATTCAATTGATGATGTGTGAATTTCTTTCTGGGAGCCAAACTGAACCAACTCGGACAATTTGTAAATGGCTGCCCGTACCTCCGATGTCAGAGACCCCGTGATTGAGATCGGCAATACGAACTGTGAAAACCATGTAATTAATATTGTGTATAAACAAACAAAGATTTTGAAATCTAATATGCAGAATCATGCCATACATAGCCTCATACAGTACATACCTGACACATCTTATGCCAATCATGGGATTTGAGGCCTGTCAATTGGTCATCCTTTGTGAATGCTGTCTTGAGAGAATGCATTAGACCACTCGGCATGTGAAAGGACTTGATGTTTTCCTTTACTCGCCGCACTTCATTGCTAGACAAAACCCAAGGAGCGTGCGGCAATTGCACTCGACCATCGACGCCACTTACAGGCCAATATGGTTCCATCTTTTCCACTACTTTTAAATCCATCCTCGCTCCTAGTGTGTCTCGCTGCCCAGTGAGGTGGTCCCATAGCAAGCTACCCACATTCTTAAAAATGTGCATGAGATCTAAAAGGTAGTTAATTTTCAGTTTTTTCCAATAAGTCAGCTCATAGAAAATTGAGAAGCGTCGCATTCCACTGGGAAGCGAGTCTTGGTCCACCATCCTGCGATCAAACCAGCTGAGTGTGTTCATTCTCACAGGAGGGCGACAAAGAAATCCTTCTCTCATGACATGACCCTTTGGCAAAAAAGCCCGATGTCCCTCAAGTACCATCTTCTTCATAGATTTTGACATATAAGAATCCAACCTTGGTCCACACAGAGGACATGTATGGTAATCTGATGTGACTAGCCCTGCAGAACACACATGTATAATGAGGCATGTCATAACACCAACATTGCTCAAAGAAAACTAGCAAAATAAGAAAAAACGCTTTACCAGAGCATTCTCTATAACCTAGAAAGTCATGTATGGTCCACATAAGAATTGCCCTTATAGTTGCGGATCGCCTACCAATATGTTTGCTCATGTCCTCCACTACAATTCCCTCCCACAACTCCTTTAGCTCATCAATCAGTGGAGAGAGATAGACATCCATATTCTTGACTTTGTATCATCCAGGCACAAGCAAGCTGAGCAAAAGGTGTCCTTTCTTGGTGGAAAGCCATGGCGGTATATTGTAGTTAACAAGGACCACGGGCCATACACTATAGGAGGTGGAACTTAAACCAAAAGGATTTACCCCATCCATGGCAAGACCGAATCGTAGATTCCTCGTCTCCTTTGCAAAGTCAAGGAAAGTCTCGTCAATGTGATGCCATGCTTCACAGTCAGTTGGTGTATGCTGTACACCATCAATGGATTGATTTTCCGCATGCCATGTAGTCAAATTTACAAAATTCTTGGTCCAAAAAATGTGAGGAACACACGATATCAGTGGAAAGTGCCTCAAAACCTTCTGCGGAATAGTTTGTCCTTGCAAGTCATTTCGATACCTGTCTGCACCGCACTTGGGACATGTGGCCAACAATTCAAACTCTCCCAAGAAGAGAATACAATCATTGGGGCAAGCATGAATGCAATTATAATCCATGCCTAGCTTTCACAGCACTTATCTTGCATCATCACGAGACTCAGACATCGTGTTTTGGGTAGGCAAAATGTAATATTTCAACGTTCTACAATCTGCAATGAAGCACATTATTAGAGTACTACATAGCACATTTTAATGGCTTTCAATAAAGAATCATACACATCAAAATATACCTGAATAACTCTGTCACACTCGCATCGCTCCATCCATACTTTGTTTGTATGCTCAACAATGCAAGAAGTGTCTTCAAAGGGGATACCTGACTCCCATCATACAATGGAATGGCAGTCTCCGCAATTAAAGGATCTTGGGATTCCGAGTCTGTCGGAAGCAATGATTCGATCATGTCCTCTAACTCGGGCTCCAAAAAAGCAAGAGGATCGTCCATGTCTTGAGCATTCTCACCCATAGAAGGGGGTTGAGAGTTATCACCTTCTATGAGACAGTTAGTTATCTCGGACAGCATTTGTATAGAGCGTGGACGAACCTGTCTTACTAGATGCAAGAGATGTGCGGACTGCAATGTATTAACATGGCCCTGACCCTGTAAAGGACGTTAAGGAGCTAACTTCTAAGATAACCCCAAACTGTTATACTTAAGTCAATTACATGTCATATAGTAATGAGAGAGAACTTACCGCAATCTCGTAGTTCAAGACTACTTGGTCGATTATCTCAACTCGAAACTCTCCATACCATTGCACATGCTCTATAGACAAACGACGTTCTCGACGAATGGCCAATTTGCATTGCGTGCATGGACAGGGGACATGTTGATTGAGCCAAGCCTCACGATCACCACCATGTTGGTCGTGAGTGCTAGACATCTTGTAACGTGTCCACTAGGATCATCCAGGACACGTCTTAGCAGTCCATCGGAAAGGATGTCTAGAAAACTCCGCCCGGCACTCCCATGGAATGTTACAAGTTTTGCAATCCAGGTCTTCCCGTGTCTGCCCCGTAGCGGAAGTATCCTGGCCGTTCCCACTTAGGATCGACCTGAATCTGGGTTTTCTTGTTTGGTCATTAGCTAGCAGCAACTAGCGTCAGACCCGAGTGAATTACTTTACGCAGAAACGCCATGTCCGAAGCGGATTCACGCTGCACTTGGTTCAAGGAGAATGGGAAACGAGAGGGATGCAAGGCTCAACCTCTCTGCCATAAGGCATAGTCCCATTCCGTTTCCCTAAAACAACGTAAATCGGGTAAGACGTAACTCTAGGTTATCACTCTCATTATTCGCTTTGGTAATGATGATCATCCCGCTGTTCTCCGAGGTTTTTGAGAAAAGTTCCCGGCTAACCGGGACCACCCAACCGTAGGACGGACCCATGGCCCATCCTCCGCACTTTCCTCAGTTTGTTTTAGTTATGTAATTATCTAACACATTAATTTGACATATAACAACCAGCTTCTTTAATTAACCCTGTTAAGCACTGGTTCCTTCACGTAATCTTATCACGTGACATAAAAAACAATATCAAACAACTTCTTTATTATCATTTCATCATTTTATCTTTGAAATACAAGGAGTTCCGCCCGTAGGCTTGTCCATAATCTGCCCGAAGGCTATCCAGTAATCCGCCAGGGATCACTATTCCAAGCTTCTGCCCGTAGACTAGTATGCGGGCCTCGAGATCCAATCCCGAGTCACGTTAGCCTCTTGTGCAGGACCCGGAAGGCGAGGGATTTACGGCCAGAGCCCCCCTGGCACCCAAGCGTCCTCCTGCTCCAAGTAAAGCTCAACGGAAAGACCTCTCGCGGTGGGTTCGGTCCACGTTCCCGGCGCGGTCAACAGCCCCCTTGGTTAGGGTCAGGCAGGCAGTCAGGGGTAACTGAAGCTGCCTCTCCATTCAGGCCTTTGACCCGAAGCATTAGATATCTTTTCATCTTTTTAGTTCCTTGAGCAAACAATGCAAACAGTGCTTTCTAAACTGTTACAAGCACAATCAATTTCAGTGGTCGTTTATTTGGCCAACTGTTAAGGAGTGAATCCTTCTCTCCGAATGCCTCCATCATTCGATCCGGGATTAATTGCGACTTGGCAAGATCCCCAAGGGTTTGTTTGTTCACCCTTTTGTCCTTGGGTTAGGGCCATACCCTGTTAACCCAACTTAACCAATACCTTAGGTTTTATTAATAGTAAATCCTGGCGACCATGTCGCTTCAATTTATTGATTGGTCATTTGCTTCCAGGCAAATACCTAACTCTCCTTTTTCTTGGCAATTATTCCCCAAGAAAGGTGATGTAACAGGATGATTACTCATCCTCTTGTAAGTTAAATTTGCGCAATAAGTTGCCAACCTCATTTCAAGAAATGACAAACTCTCTTGTGGACAAATCACAAGTCTATACGATGTTGCAACTTTTTGCACATGTGTTGCATCTATTCCACGGGATCATTTCACCCATTGAATGGTGTTTTCTGGTCATCGAATTACCTCCAGCCGAGTAGCAGGGTTTAGGGTGTCTTCTTACCCAACCCATTCCTAATTATATTGGCCACGGTCCTAGGAATTTCCAACTCAGTCGGAGTTTCACCATTTGAACGAGTGATCCTTAGGATAGAAACCTTAGATCATTTTATGCATGAGCATCCAATTGACTCAACATTTCGTGAATGTGGGTATGATCCTTGGGTTTGAGGGTTTTGACTTGGCAACAAGTGTAAAACTAGGTCGAATCCTTATCGCGCTAAATCCTAGTTAGCACTTGGGATATTTGTCATATCGACTGAACCATGCCCATATGAATCCCTTGTGGGTTAGGTGATTTAGACAACTCAATATACTTGTCTTGCGACAAGGATGAACCTTTCCTAGAGATAATAAACTAGATCTAAAGGAGGAAAAAATAGCTACAGCTACACCAATACATGTAAGCATGCGATTCATTGCTTCTACGCATCACATGGTTCACAATAACCCTATCTTTCCTTGGTAAAGTAAAAATGCCTGATAATCTGGATACTAACTTTCCTAGGTCCTACTAGGACTTACATCAAATAATCATGCTTACAACCTTGTTGTCTACACTTTAGAATCTCATGCTTTGATAAACCATGCAACCTTTCCTAAATGCGGCTCCTGATGAATGACATTTTTGCATGACGACTATGCAATACGCAACTTTCTCCTAGCTACAATGTAGTCAATGAAGCTCATACAAAACTAAAGCTAGTGTTAACTTATTCCATTTTACATGCCACTTGCAAGTCCATAGATCATTTTCGTGCTCTTCTATTTCTTTTCGAATAACATCTTATGGGTGTTAACTTTTCCTCATGAATCATTACAAGGAAGATTTATCTAAAAATGTGACATGCCATTAATCTTTCCATGCCTAGTAAAAAGGTGTACCTCAATAATTTCAACCTTGTAATGAGGCAACAGTTGTCCTAGGCTCGTCACTTTTGAATGCACAAAAGGAAACTTACTGATAAGGTCCTACAAATGCATAGACACCTTATGCTCTTTTCATTCATTCCATTGAACGTACCAATGATCAATTTTCATATCTTAAGCTATTTCTAGTAAATGTTCAAATAGCCAATTCATTTTCCAATTGCATTTAACTTGACTAGTTGAGTTTGAACATGCATGAGTGCTTCCTAATCCATGATGTTATCGTGATTAATTCAATGCTTTTGTGTGGAATCCAAATAGATAAAACCTGGACTTGTGGGCTCCGGGAAATATCCACGTAAATACTAGGAGAAGATCCTCTTGCAGGCGCGTCTTGTGACTTTTTAGGGCCCATTGTAGGCGTGATTTTGGCTTCCGGATTGCCTTCGCGGCCTATAAATTTACTCGCCTTGGTATGCAGCCTTAAGATCTTTGCCCTTCTCCCTCATACATAGAAGATCCCCTTTTGAAGTACGGATCCTTGAAAAAGAAATACCGGTTTCTGGGATTTGGCTTATGGAAGGCCTTAGGGATTGGAACTTGGGCCTTTTGCAGAAGAGCTGTGGAAAATGAAACTTAATAAGTGCTTGCGGGAATTGGGGCTTTCTCGAGCAAGCTTGTGGGAATTGAAGCTTGTTATGGGAAGGAGCTCTTGCGAATGGGGCTTGCAAGAAGGGAGGCTTTATGAGCTTCTTTAGGGAAAATCGGGGTGGCAAGGCATGGGTTTACAGATGGCTTGTGGCCTTTGAAGCCTATTAGCAAAAAAAAAAACCTCTTGCGAATGAAGCTGCGGGAATTAGGCCTATGGGAAAATGGGCTTTAAGGGAGGGCTTTTAACCCCCGGGATAGACCCCGTGTGCACAAGGTCTTAAGCCTTGTTTCTTTTCAGAAGCTTCCAAAGCTTAGGAAGCTTCTGCTTCTCGAGAAAGCACGCGATCAACGGGAATGAATAAGGATTAAACGAAATGGGAGATGACGTCAAATGGAGGGGAAAAAAGATATGGACTTGTCAAGGAGATGGTGGCGACTGTCAGTGCTGCATCGGCAGCTGGCAATTAACCCGGCGGCCCTTCACGATTGGCGCTGGCCCCTTTTTCAGCGTGGCGGCAGCTCCTTGCTGGACGGCAGACTCTCCAGACTCTCTACTCCCATGCACGGCATCCTCAACTTCCCTCTCCCTCTAGGCAGCACGACCCTCTCCTTCTTTCCTCCTCGCAGCCTTTGGCCTTCTCCTCGGCAGCCTCCTCACGGCCCTTCAGCGGCAGCCTCCTCACGGCCCCTTCGCGGCCTCTTAGCTTTTTCCACCACCCCCCCTTCTCACCCCTTAGAGGGGGGTATTTATAGGGAGGGGGGGGTAAGGTCTCCCTCCCCCCATGTGGTGCCTGCATGGCTCCTCTTCCTCCACCTCTCCTATTTCCCCTATTTCAGTCCATCCCCTTCCCTCAGCCACGCTTGGCTGGGGGAAGTAATTAAAAAAATTTGCAATTACCTTATCCTCTTGACCTCTTCCCAAGAGGCTGTTTACCTATGGCTATGCGGGTTATTTAACCCTCGGTCCCATTTTGCCAGTGGAGAGGTCATGATTCTTCAGTCCCGATTTACCAATGCGGAGTACTCCATTTCCCGCGTACGATCATAAATCAGCTACCGGAAATGGAGATAACCTTTTCACAAATTTACGATGCGCGGGAGGTTGGTCTAGTAATATTTCAAACGGAAATATTACACATCTTGACTCCGATGTAATGGAATGATAATTTAATAACGATTCTATATTGTATATTGGGACCACTCCACTATATATATTTTAGGTCCTTTTTTTTTAATTTTCGTACCTATCTCTTTGAGTTCGGCTCTAAACTTATCTGTCTTTGAGGTCGGCTCTAAACTATGCTCACACATATACATTTTCGTACGTACATTGCAAACAATAAAAACCAACACAAGAAAAAATTTGAAAACACTCGCTTCCATTTCTCTCTCTTTCAACACTTATTAACCTACATTGCAAAGCAACACAAAGCAACACAAATATCAAAGAGACACCAACACTTTCTAACCTACATTGCAAAGCAAAACAAAGATTGTAAAGAAACCAAAACAGGGCATACCGTCACACTCTCTTCTTCTTCCACGACCTCTTCGTGCGGGCGACGCTCCTCTCCTCGCACGCGGCTTGCGGCTTACTTCCTTGCTCACCTCCCTTGCTCACTTCCCTCTCTTGCTCACCTCCCTTTCTCTTTCTCTCCGCCTTCGTGCGCTCGCTTGAAAGAAATGTTCGGGTTTTCACGAAGTGTTACCACAGTAAGTCGTCGCTATTAGTGTCACTATTTGTGTTGCTAAATAGTGACCCTAATAGCGACGCTAATATCGACGCCGAAAAAAAACGTCGCTACTTAGCATCACTATATGTGTGTACCCTTGTAGTGGTGGTAGATGTGTAACATTAGGACAATGCTACAAGCCATCTTCGACCTCCACCCCTTGCAATATCAACCCCTCAATCTGTATATTGTCCTCATCTATGCTAGGAACATTACTTTCATCATACACTCTCGCACTTCGGGGAGCTAAAGGGACAACATACCACCATTGAGGTTGTCAGGGGTATGGATAGAAAGTTACATGTTCAAAATCACATACAAGAGAGATTCAACATTTGTGACATATTTGTATCGTAATAAAATTTAAAAAAACAGTTCTTCATGCATCTATTCACAATGGGACACTAAGACAAACATGTCGCACAGATCCATCCATCTTTTTCTAGAGTCTAGTTTGAGAAATCTAGATGGACCTCCTCAAATGGTTGCCTAGGCTCATTCTAGTACCACTTTGAACCACTTCACATGGAATATGATTATGGAGAAGCTACGGTAATCCACTAAGATAACACTTTGCAAGTTCCCAAAATAATCCATCTCATCTATAATGGTGTTTGGATCCATGGCAAACTAAAAAAATAACAAACCAAGATGAGAATGGATCGTCTGCTCTTCGCGACAAACGCTATCTTTGTTTCTCTCCATCCCTTCATGTTTTCTCACTCATTCTCCTCTCTTCCTCCCTCTCTATCTCTCTCTTTCTCTCTTTCTCTATTTCTTTGTTATCTTTCATGTTTTATTCTCTCTCTCTCATTCTCTCTTCTATTCCGTTCTTCTTCTCTCTCTCTCCTTTCCTCTCTTTCCCCTTCAATGCACCTCATTCTCAAGAAAAACAAACAAAAGAAAAGAAGAATGAACAAGAACAAACCACGAGGGGATAATGTACTCACCGCAAAGGCTCAAGGATTGATTCTTTGTCTCCTCTTTGTGATGACCCCTCTTCTTCTTTCGTGCACTTTCTCCTCTTTTCACAAATGGCGACGTCGGTGGTGGTGGCAGTGAGAAGCTCTCCTTCTCTCCCTTTCTCTCTTCCTCTCCCTCTCACTCCCAAAGCCACGATCTCTTTCGCTCTCTCTTTTGCTCTCTCTCAAACTCTTTGCCGCAAAATACTATGCTCAGGTTTTGCCCACTTTTATTGTCTGATTATTGTCACTATTTGCATCACTATTTGCATTGCATTTGCAACGCAAATAGCAACACTGCTAATCTACATCGCAAATGCCCGTCACTATGCCCCTATATCCTTATAGTGGTGGATGATGAGTTCAAGGTCACTTTCTTCCTATGCACTTTGCGTGAAAGTTGGGATACATTCAACACATCCATGAGCAACTCTATTGCAATGTTGTTGTACTCCGATGTATAGAGAGCTCTTTGCTTATGGAAGAGCTAATTTCATAGAACAATGTAGCCAATAAGTCTTCCAACGCATTGCATACTAGAGGTAGGTCTCGGAATAACAAATCTAAAAATAAAGGGCACAACTAGTCTGATGTGAAAGATGTAGAGTGCCATCATTATGGCAAGAAATGTCACTTTAGGTGTGATTATTGTAAGTAGAAGAAATAGGAATTCAAGGGTAAGAAGATTAATGACAATAAGGACGAGAAGAAGGAAAACAAGCCTGCAAAGAAGAGCAATGTTAAGATAGAGGAAGTCAATGTAGTCAGTCATGAGAGTGATGATAATGGTGATATGCTCTTTTCTTCTTCTTTTAGTGCACCTTTGGTAGCAGATTTTGATGATAATATGACTACTTGGATATTAGATTTGGGTTGTTCATTTCATGTTACACCCCACCATGAGTTGTTTACTAACTACAATGGTGGGAGACATGGTATTGTCTACTTGGGGGAAAACTATGCATGTGATATTGGAAGTATGCACTTGGAATTTCAACATGGTTTAGTGCTTACCCTCCATCATGTGAGGCATGTACCCAAACTCAAGAAGAGCTTGACTTAGCACAGGGAAACTAGATGATGATGTTTATCACACCACTTTTGGGGATGGCAAATGGAAAATATATAGGGGATCTACAATCATTGCTAGACCAATTTTGGGGATGGCAAATGGAAAATATATAAGGTATTGTCTACTTGGGGGAAAACTATGCATGTGATATTGAAAGTATACACTTGGAATTTCAGCATGGTTTAGTGCTTACCCTCCATCATGTGAGGCATGTACCTGAGCTCAAGAAGAGCTTGACTTAGCACAGCGAAACTAGATGATGATGTCTATCACACCACTTTTGGGGATGGCAAATGGAAAATATATAAGGGATCTACAATCATTGCTAGAGGCTCTAAGAGTGATACTTTGTATACATTGCACATATCTAGTATGCATGATCATGTTGTTGCCATTACGGAGCAGCCAAGTGTTTCTTTGTGACATGGTCAGTTGGAACACATGAGTCAAATTGAAATGAAAGTGCTTTCTCATTTGGTTATTTTTCATGTTTGAGATATGATAATTTTGACCATTGTGATCATTGTATTATGGTAAATATGCTCAAACATCACATAAAAAGTCTTTTTTATTGAAATCTTCTCCTTTAGAGTTGGTACATTCAGATGTATGTCAAATTCCAAGATTGTATCTAGAGAGAAAGAAATAATTTATCACTTTCCCTGATGATGCTACATGCAATGTATGGGTGTATCCTACTGGTTTTAAAGACGAAGCGTTGGATAAGTTCAAGAAATTTCTAGCATTGGCTAAAAATATGACTGGTAAGGAACTCAAGTGTCTTTGCTTTGACAATGGTGGTGAATATGTATCAAAAGCCTTTCAAGACTTTTGTGACAACAAAGGTATAAAAAAAGAGTTCACTTCCCCTCATAAGCTATCCCAAAACGGAGTCGTAGAGTGTATGAATTGGACTATTTAAGATAAGATTTGTGCTATGTTGTCTCATACTACATTACCCCATGGTTTTTGGACAAAGGTTGTTATGAAAGCCATTCACTTGATTAATCAGTCACATCAAAATGGTATTTGGGAGGGGAGATCTTCTCATGAAGATTACTGAGGCAAGCCACCTCCATATGCTCATTTGAGAGTGTTTGGGTGCAAGGCATTTGTGCATATCCACAAGGAAGAACACAACAAACTTGAGCCAAAGTCTTGTAAATGCATTCCTAGGATATGGTGATGAGGGTGAAATGGGGTATAGATTATGGGAACTTGAGAAAAGGAAATTAGTAAGCAATAATGATTTTATCTTCCATGAGGAACACATGCAAAAAAAACTTTAAAAGATGGAGGAAGTTAGAAGGGTTGTATTCAAAGAAGATGTACCTATAGGATAGCAGAGAATGCGCACTAGACAACAATAAATACCTACTGTAAATGACCTTGAAAATGAAAGGAATCATGCTAAAAATGGTCGGCAAGGTGTTTTTCATGATGTATCAAAGCCTTAGTAAGATAGCATGTAGTTAGGACACCCATATATCATAGGACAACATGCTGAAATTTCAAGACAACAAGCTGTCAAGGCAAATTTGCAGGCCACCCCCCCACAGTCCGCAAGTGATGATGAACCTTTGGTTTGTAGGTCTACCCGACCTTCAAGATTGCCTGATAGGTGTCCTTGGTGCTTATTATGCTATTGATTATGTGATGTTGACTAATTGTGCTGAATCATTATGCTTCAAGGAAGTTATGGACAGATAGGATAGCAACAAGTGGTTTAAGACTATGCTGTCAAAGATAGAATCTCTTGAGAAGAATGGTACTTGGAACTTGGTGCATTTGCCTAAAGGGTAGGAAATTCTACCATGAAAGTGGGTTTATAAGATTAAAATCACTTTCAGTTCCTCATCAAAGTACAAAGTACACCTTGTTTCAAAGGGGTACAAGCTCGAACATGGGATTGAGTTTGATGAAATCTTCTATACTCTAGTCAAAATGACTACTTTGATGAATTGGTTGTATATGAAGATATGAAATTTATATAGATGGATGTAAAGACTACTTTCTTACATGGTGATCTACATGACGACATCTATATAGAGTAGCTTGAGGGTTTTGGAAAAGGGGAAAGAGAAGATGGCATGTAAACTCAACAGAAGTTTGTAAGAACTGAAAAAAGAACCTCAAGAATGGTATCATAAGTTTGATGCATTCATGTAGTCTCAAGGTTTTAATAGGAGCCAAGTGCATCACTACTTATACACTAAGATGGCAGTAGATGGCAGCCTGATTATCTTGGTTTTGTATGTGGATGACATGCTAATTACAAGAAGGGATGTTCATGCTTTGGACATCCTAAAGAAGAGTCTACATAGTAGATTTGACATGAAGGATCTTGATGAGGCTAATCATATTCTTGGGATGTGGATACTCAGGGATAGATTGAAGGGGCTTCTCTATCTGTCATAGTAGGAGTATGTATCCAAGATTTTGCAACATTTCAATATGGAGGGGGAAAAAGTGATTGGGGTCTCATTACCTCCATAAGTGAAACTCAGTGTAGAGGAGAACCCTACATTTGATTAGGAAAAGATTGAAATGGCCAAGATTATGTATTCTTCAACTGTTGGTAGCTTGATGTATGCTGTGTTTGTACCATGACTCTTCTCACATGACATTTTTGTTTGTTTTCCATACGTGCAATGTTTATGCATATTAATGTATAAAAGTTTGAAGGAAGGAAGATAGAGAAACTTCAATTCTAGTTATTAATAAATGACTCCAACAACACCCCCAAAAAAACGTAGATAGCTACTTAGTTACAGTACAATGTGATCATTCATGCTAGACACATGTAAAGAGTACAAAGTGCTAAACCTTGGTCATGTAGCAACAATAACTTATTCTTTGGAGATATTCTAAGAATAACTATCAAATGCAATGGACTAACATGGTTTTTTGGTTTTCCAATGCTTATCAATCTTTTTTCTAAGTCTAATTCATGACAAATAGACATTTTAACTGCAAAAAAGGATCCATGCTGGTAAGTAATATATGTACATCTACCACTTTAACTACATGTAAAGTCATTATGACAAGGCACATATCCCCTTCCATTGCAAGGGATTAGGCTTACAAGTGTCCATATTGACATATTTTTTGAACCATGTAAAACACTTACCAACATGTCTAATTTCATACTAATGCTCATGTCAAAAGACCTGTGTTCCACATGTATTTCCCCAAATATATGCACAACCTATAACACAAAAATATATGTGCTATGTTTGAAAATTTCACAAAAATTTGAACGGTTGTTTAATCACATTCTATCTACAATTTTCCCACAAAGTTTTACGATAAAATAAACATGTCAGCTAAATAGAAAACAAAAACCCAAGGAGCTCTTGTGACTCCAACTAAGTTTGCAACCATTAGCTTTGTGGCTTTTTTTCCTACACTTTCTTGCACATTCATTAGGCATCTTATATACAAACTAAAGTCACATTCCACTTTTAAAAAAACACAATAATAGAGCTTGACACCATAAAATGTTAAATGATGATATGAAATAAGAATGAGAATTATCAATTTGGCTTGTATTATTGTAGGTATACAAAGAAATATAAGAAGCATATACATATGTTTGAAGCTATCTTTTCATGACTATTAATATAAAGAAACCTATGTACTATACTATATATCCGGATCATATCTCATGGAAGGAGGTATCATTTTCATCTCCTCCGTGCTCATCACCCTCTTCATTGACCTTCTCCTCTTACTTTGTATCATTTCTTGCTCATCTCTCTTTCTCTCTTCCTGCTTCATTGTGTTTCCCTTGTAGATATTGAAGATATCACCCTCTTCATTGACCTTCTCCTCTTACTTTGTATCATTTCTTGCTCATCTCTCTTTCTCTCTTCCTGCTTCATTGTGTTGCCCTTGTAGATATTGAAGATATACACTTAGAAATAAGTAAAAAGATCCATTCTTAAAGCTAAAAGAAACAATTGAACATACTTTACTAATCATAATTGCTTGTGTTTTGTGATGATGCTTATAGGTTGTCTCATAGCAAGTAGGATTTCGACCTATACTATTAAACTAAAAAATGAAGACACCATTACAAACAACAAAATCAATCATAGATTTTGGCACAAAAAATCTTAAGAAAACATATAAATATTTACAAACTCTGACTTCCATGTAGGGATATCTCATGATCCAAAATATGATTATCCAAACTCCTCCATTTATATTCATTGTGCCTCCTTCTAAGATCCCATGATCCATCCTACTTTGTGCTTCATCCCACTCTTGATCATGTGCAAAAATTGGCATAGATATATGACCCAAACCTTGTTTCCTCCTCTTGTTTTCTATTGCTCTAGACTAAACTAAGGTCCTTTTGTTAGTAATAATTTTTTGAATCATTTCTCGTGCTACCCAATGGTCTCTTAACCTCAAATGCATGGGATTAGGAAACTTCTCACTTGGAGCTGAGTGAGTTCTTGATCAAAGAAGGGCATAAAGAAATCTCTATAATGTGCATGCACTACCCTCTACATGAAGCTCACAAGTTTTTTCCCCTATGGTCATAGAAGACCCCAACCATGCTAGTCACTATGTAGTACATGAGTGGTCTATGTTCTTTCTAATTTGGCTTCACATGGTCTTTCTTCATGTGGTTGGGCTTGTGATGTAAAGGGCATATAATCACCCTCATCCAAATAGATTGCTAGATATATTCTACAACAACCTTTCCATTTATGCTTGCATCCATGTTTGGTACTACTCTCTAAAAATTGTTCATATGATGGAGATGTGGAGGCAACCCTAGATGGGGATTGTGAGGCTTTTTGTAGATGAGAAGGCAAAGAACTAGTCATATACTCATAAAGCTTGGCTACAGAAGGGTTTTTTCAAAAAACACAATAACAAATTTCATGAATTTCTCATGAGTTGCATTCTCTATCTCAACATCAAGGTAATATTTGGAGATGATGATCTCATCCACATGAATATTTCCAATAATATGATCAAATATATCTAAAAAAGTATAGTATAATCAAATACATCTACAAAAGTGCATCACACTAGAGCTAGTAGCATGACATTATCTATGCACATATGCATATGTTACAAGCATAGTGTACACACATAGGCAATACATAAACTATAGCCCATTTGTAGCCTTGGGCCATGCATAGCCTATGCATAAGCCACACATAGGATATGCTACACATGCTACACACATGTATACACATGCTTATAGGCACCATATAGTGTATATGCATATGGTCCATATACAAATAGGATACATGTCATAGGCAATGCATACACACAAGTAACACATAGGTTGTGCATGGTCCATTCACAACCCATGCATGGGTGATTCATAGGCTATGCATGGGTGATGCATAAGCTTTGCATGATCCATGTAGAGGTTATGAATAATCTATGCATATGCTATGCATCGGCCACATAAAGGCTACCCACACATACCATATGCCGATGCATAGGCTTAGTGTTTTCATGTGCATATGCATACATATATGCATACACACAAACTATACACATAGATACGTAGAGGATACACATACACATAGGCATAGATGTGCACATATGTAGAAGTTATGCATACACATAGACATAGATATGCACATATGCACATGTATAAGACATGCATAACCTATGTGGATGTGTGTATATGCCATAAGTATATGTACTAAGGCATATGTATACATATATGTAGAAGCACAACCTATTAACTACCAATCTAATATTTACAAATGTCAAATCCAAGCTATAGGATTCCCAAACATTTGGGTGACTATGTCCCCACATTATAACAATAGGTTCCTCCTAATAGTTGAACTGTCATGGCCTTAAAATAGGTTTTACTTTGTGGCTTTAGGGATTATGTACCTGTCCATCCCTATCTAAGCACACAAATGTCACACACATACACTCGACACATCCTCACATCAATCCCCAAATATGCCAATGGTGTAATGTCTTCCCCCCTCCCCTCGTGGCCCCCGTGCCTCCCCCCATAGGAATTCCCCCCCTTGGATAAATCCTTGAATTTTTTAAAGATCTTTTACCCCTCTCCCTCTCCCAAGTTGGATTGTTGACCCAAGTTATGATTGGTTGTCTCGAAAGGCTGTAAAAGTTTTTTGATACATCCAAGTTAAATTCTAGTTGTGCATGCAATGGGATTGCGATGCCTTGAAGCAAGAGGTTGTGTATTCAACTATTTGTTAATGTGGTTTTGGATGTTAACCCAAGTGGGGTGTGGTTGATGATCTCATGGCCGGGTCTGAGATGACTAATTGCCATGGAAACAAAAGGGATGTTTTCCCTAGTAATTGTTATTAAGATGGTTGTCTCAGTTGTGGTTGTTTTCCTTAAGGGATAATTAAGGAAGGATGGCGCTAGGCCCCCCCCCCCCCTCCACGAACCACCAAAACCTAACCAAGGGGGTTATGAATCTGCACCGGGAATGTGGACCGAACCCGCTGCGAGAGGTCTCTTCGTGGAAATTACTTGGCATAGGAGGACGCTTGGGTGCCAATGGGGGCTCTGGCCATAAATCCTAATTCCTTTGGACCCTACACAAGTGTTTTACGTGACTCGAGATGGGATCTCGAGGCCTTGACACTAGTTACAAGGCGGAATCTTGGTAGGATAAACTTTCGGGTTTTATTGCCAGAAGACAAAAGGTTTTTTTCTGCAGAGGCAGAAAGGAACACTTAATTCTCCTATATGAGCAGGAGACAAACATTAATCTAAAGATAAGTTAATGAAGTGTTTGATCTTGTTTGATCTTGCTTTCGTGTCAGTGCTCTAAATTACATAAAGGAACCTATGATTAACGGGTTAATTAAGGAAGTTGCTTTTATGTGTCAAACATAATGTGGTAGGTAATTAGATAGCTAAAACAACCCCCGAGGGAAGCGTGGTGGATGTGACCAATGGGTCTATCCTACGGAAGGGTGGTCTCAGTTAGCCGAGAGCTTTCCTCAATGGAATTTATTTGATGCAAATGTTAGTTAGACAAGGACCTTAGAACTTGTACGTTGAAACCCTGATTCATACTGTTTTAGTGGACTAGAATGGGACTATGCCCTATGGGCAGAGAGGTCGAGCGATGCCTCCCTCTCATTTCCCATTCTCTTTGAACCAAGTGCGATATGAGTCGGCTTGGGTCCAGTTGTATCTACGCAAGGTGGAGCGGCTGTCAACCAACACTGGAAGGCTATTAGGGAGACAGGACTACTAGGAACCCAGACTTCAGGTTGATCCTAGTGGGAACAGCCGGATAAGTTCTGTTGTGAGGCAAACTCAAGAGACACTAGTTGGCAAACCCCGTGTCATTCCTTGGGACTGCCGGGCAGCGTCTTCTAGATTGATCTCTAAATGGGCTGCTAAGACATGTCCCGCAATTTGAGGGGCAGGCACATTACAAATAGTTTCAAGTGTGGTGGATGTGACCAATGGGTCTATCCTATGGAAGCGTGGTCTCGGTTAGCTGAGAGCTCTCCCCCCCTCCCCTGTGACCCCCGTGCCTCCCCCCATAGGAACTCCCCCCCTTGGGATAAATCCTTACATTTTAAAAAAAACTTTTTAGCCCTCTCCCTTTCCTCGCTTATAGCACGTCAAGGAGAGAGAGAGAGGAAGTGGTGGTAGTGTGGGAGGCATGCAGTCCCCCAGGTGGGAGGGATGGCGGCGATGCCCACCTCTTCCCCCTCCTGTAAAAGGGGAGGCTTCTCCCCCTCCCTCGGGACTGTCAGAGTGGCTCCCCTGCATCCACGGTAGCTTCTCCCCCCCTATGATTCGTCACCCTCCATGCGGCAGCAGCGGTCTTGGGCATCTGCCAGTACATCCCCCTCCTCGTTCATCAGGCGGCCAGGAGCATCCCCCTTGGGGCCTTTTGTTAGCGTACTCCACCACCCCCCTCCTCATCTCCACTCAACTACGGGCCTCGTGAGCAGGGAAAAGAGAGAAGAAGAGGAAGAAGGGCAATGACTAAGTTCCTCCGTCGTGAACATCTAGGACAAAAATATATCCTATATCCAACAATTAACCTTGCATAATTGAATTTCAACATTACCAAAAGAAATTAGGAAGGAAAACCTGGGCTTGGGATGAGATATCCACGTGGATCCTGGGAGACGACCCTTCCGCGCTTGCGCCTTGGACTTTCTTAGGAGGCATCGCAATTGTAGTCTTTCGGACGTGGAAACAGCTTTACAACTCCTTTTTGAAATTCCACCGTGGGTCCCTTTTGCAATAACCTGCACCATCCGTCGGAAGCAGTTTTAGAAGGCTTCCTCCTTGGAGTAGGAAATTTGAAAGGGGCGTTTCAGAATCTTTGATGACTAAGACCCATTAAGCCATGGGGAAGACTTAATGGCCTTTGTAAAGACTCGCACGAATGGGGAAAAAGGTGTGGAATCCCTTACGATGCTTTTGAGTGGGAAAGGAAGGTGTCAAACGACCCTCAACATTCTTCTTTCTTTTACGTGTGGGAAAAGAAACAAGGTGCGGGAGAGTTCCAAGGGTTATTTTTGCATGGGGCAAGGAAAGGGCTAAGGTAAAATTTTCTTGGGGGGAAAATGGGCCCTATAGAATCTTAAGGGAGAACTCCAAGGGGAAAAAGTGGCCTTAAAGGCTATGGGCCTAAGGGGTTTTTTTTAGAAAACATGAGGGGGGAAAGGAAAGGTCATTTGAAGTAACCTTTTATGGGGGGGAAAACCCTAAGGGAACCTTAGAGAGAGGTTTTTTTATAAAGGGGAAAACGTAGCCTTTAAAGGCTATACCTTTCAGAAGGAGGGAAAAGACCTAAGGGCCCTTAAAGGCAACCTTGGAGGGGGAGGGGGTAACCCTAAAAGCCATAGGAAGGAGGGCTAAGGGAAATTAAAACACGGGTGGGGGGTTGTTCCCAAAGCCAAGGAAGGGGGCTTAAGGGGGAAAGGGGGCTTAAGAGGCCCCTTACAAGCTTCCCCCTTAGGAAGCTTCTGATGCTTCAGTGCCACGTGGAAGGAGGAAACCCAAACAGTGACTTGGCGGTGATTTGACAACTGGGGGGCGCGGACTAACAGCAGAGGCGATGCTATCCTGGCCTTTGGCGGCAATCAGCACCTCATCCTCTCCCTCTCACAACGTCCGGCTCCACCTCGTACTCCTCCCCTAGGCTCTAGCGATGACAGGCAGCCTGACAGCTCTCACTCTACTCCTCTACCTGAGAGTAGCAGCCCCCCTTGGTTTAAATAGGGGAGGGGAGGGGGATCCTCCCTCTCCTACGTGTCGACAGGCATGGCTCCAAGTGTGAGAAAGCTCTAGCAAGGAGCTTGCTCAACATTCTATTCCCCTCTCCCCCTCCAGCATGACCGTCGGCTAGGGGGGGGAGATAAGGAAGAAAAATTTCCATTATCCTTAGTAAATTATCAAAATGCTACATCATTATCCCTACTACTAAAAAAAAGGGGTTCATGCGTGATTTGCAGTTGGCTATATTACACGAAGCCCGTAAAATGTAGCACAAAAAGTGAAAGGTTCATGTCTTTCAAATGAATCACAACTAGGTCACATAAGCAAGGCTATGGTAAACACAATGTCCCACACTTAGCCAACTAAGACAACTCCATCTTCTTTGGACTTTTCTTTTCAAATGAATCACAACTAGGTCACATAAGCAAGGCTATGGTAAACACAATGTCCCACACTTAGCCAACTTAGACAACTCCATCTTCTTTGGACTTTTCTTGTCAATACACTTGTAACTCTTGAATATCATAAGTATACAACCATATCATAGGCTACCCAAGGGGACCTACCAAGTCATCTGTTCATGACCATATTTCTCATGTTTAATGTCCTATGACTTACAAAACTTGTAGCAACTTCATGTATGCAATGCAAGGAAGGACAAGAGTAAGTAACCAAAATCCAATAATCTTGTCAAGGACCCATGATGATTACATTGTATTTTAAGGTAGAGAGCCCCGTCTTTATTACACCATGTCATTTGCTAGTGGACTTAGGTGTTTAAGATTTATTGCATTAGGTAAGTCTTTATGTAGCATGTTTAGGATACAAGTGACTAAGTGATACAGGTAAAGGATAAAAGCTTTGTTTTTAAACCATGGGCAAGGAATCCCATGACAACGGGGATGATGGGTTCACAAGCACTTCACATTGCACTTGTCGAATAGACTACACTCGGGGGTCATCTCCTAATTTTATCAAATACTTCCATGCCATCGGTTGTGTTGATACACATTTTGCACCATCATTGAGCAGTGGTATGGCATGATGCTCACTATAGCTATATGCAATAAATCTTAGATGTATGTGTACCTGAGAGAGAACCTTTCATTATGCGTACATAGTTCTTTGCATGCACGAGACTTGGGGTATTCATCAACAAAATGGGAACCGCTGGTTAAGTGAAAAGTGTTTGGAAGAGTTTTGAGGGTCCAATAGGACACCTTCAATCATGAGATGGGTTATTTTTTATCTAGTCAACATTGTAAGGACCACCTATTTTTTTGAGTGAATGTGACATTTTGGGAGGGTGAAGTGGATTACAAAATTTCTTCTTTATTGAGCGATGAGAGGTGAAGCTAAGGATTGTAAAGTAATCAAGGAATTTTGTTTGCATCTTGCATGAAACACAAGAACATGTAGATAGGCTAGGCACTATATTTTTTTAGTGCATCCATATTTTCGTGTTTGGCATTGTTTGTGTAATTCCATGGTATAGATTTCGAAGCATGTTTTTGGAATAGGACACATTGCACTGAGTCAAAAGCAGGTAACCATGGAAAAAAACACTCTTTGAAGACTCAAGAGGGGAGGTTGAAGACAAATTGGGAAGAGCCTAGCCTTTAGTATCATGATTTTGGATGGTATCAAAAAATGAGAATACTTAGATGTCAAGGGGATGAATCCCATAAAAGTTCTAGAGGCTGCTCGAAAATCTTGAGGATGGTCTCGTGATTGAGTGTAATTGTATTCTTTGGCCATCATTGATATTTAGCTCATGTGCCAATTCATATACAGTTGCCATTTACAATGATCGATCCAATTAGCATGATAATGACTAATTGGTAATTTAAAAAAGGGATTAAATTACAAATCATGAGCATGAGTGTATGCCAACATGAGTTCCAAATAAGAGAGATGAGGATGAACAATGATATGAAGCTTTCAAACTGCTAAGTAGGTTGACGATGGATTAAAGGATCAATATGCTCTTGGAGTCTTATAAGACACCATTATTTTCGGAGAACATGATACAAGCAACATCAAAAGTGCACAAGATTTTGCAAGTGCTAATTGTTTTTAATGAAACACGAAAAGAAAAAGAAATATTTTTTTGTGAGCAAAGCATAAAAAAAAGCCAATAGAAATAAAAAGTCCGTATGAAAGGAATAGTTTGGCACAAACTAAGCAACATGCTTTTGGGATTGGAAAAAGGTGGTAGCATGTTATGTTACAAAAAGCCTTAATTTTGTTATCAAAAAGCATTTCACATAAACAATAATGCTTTTCATAAGATCACAAAAAGAAAAGGCTCATGGCTTTTAGGAAAGCTAAATGTATGAAAATGTCTAGAAGAGGACAGGAGAGAGAGATAGAAGAAGAGAGAGAGAGATGTAGAAGAGAGAAAGAGTGTAGGAAGAGAGAGAAAGAAGCCATGAAAGCTTGGAGAGAGAGGTGAAGATGAAAGGAGACTTGTATTATTATCTGATGTTGAAAAATCAAGTCCCTAACACCTTATATACTAGCTAGTGTAGCTAGTATTTCCCCATTATTAAATCCCCTCTCTTACATTCCATCCCCACCCGAAGGTTTTTTCCCTCAAAAAAAATTTGGGCACTTATGATAACTAGACAGTAGGAGCAGATCAGAGTACTACTATGCTCCATTATTATAGGGGTATACTAATGAATGAAGATGTATTATTGCGTATGATGGATCATTGGGGTATGCACCATACATGGGCCTTATTGGGAAATTATAAAAATGAAATTTTGACGCAAATATCTTGAGTAAATGCAAGCTACAGACAATGGACACAACAAGCTGTTTACTACAGGTCCATGCTGTAGTAAATCTTTCATAACTTGTCGTAGGAGACTTCGATCCGGATGTTCCATATGTCAAATCGGAGCTCTTGAGGAATACTTTCAACCTATGTATGATGTCCATTGTTGTCCATAGTACACATCAAAATTTTCTTTGAAACAAAGAGCTGTCTATCTCATCAATTTGAGAGAAATTAGGGCCATAATTAGCTGGATTTCAACCAAATCTGCTTCTAGTAGGTATAGAAACTCTTCCAAAACTAAAGCTAGCCTCCTTAAGTTTCAGCAAGTGGTAAAACTTGCCACTTAATCAACTGTTTCATGATGGAGCGAGAGCGAATCTTCTTTTCCCTTTGTCCTATGACTTGCTTGGGAATGTATTGAATGATGCCTACTTTATCTATCGGTGGTAGCTCCTAAAGATAGTCCATTGATGATCCAATGAAGGGCTTCAATTGACTCACATGGAAGACATTACGAATATTCATGGATGGGGGCAATGCCAATCAATATGCCAAGTCTCCTACTCTTTTGACAATCCAGTATGGCCCATAGAACCTACAAGCTAACTTGTTGTTGGACCCATCCTTAAGGGTAGCATATCTGGACTTGGGCACCTTCAAAAGCACCAAATACCCTTCTTGGAACTCAACATCCCTTCTTTTGTCATCAGCATAAAGCCTCATTTGATCCTAAGCTTTCTTCAAGTTGACTTTCCACTACTGAACTAAGGCCTACATTCTATCCAACTCCTCCTTCCTTTGTGGGTTTATCTTATCATTGAAGATAATAGTGGGAAGGGGCACATTATAGCCGTACAATGCCTCAAAAGTTGAAACTCCAATGCTAGAGTGTGTAGAGTTATTATAGGCAAACTGAGTCAAATGCAACAATGAGTCCCAAGCAAGTAAGTTTCCAATCACTTGTTAACGATCTCTGTTTGGCCATCGGTTTGTGGATGGCAAGCAGTGGAAGGGGCTAATTGAGTACTCATAGAGCTGAAAACTTCATGCCAAAAGTTACTCATGAACTTCGCATCCTCATCATCCACAATGACCTGTGGTAAGCCATGTAATCTAAAAACATGTTCCATGAATTAACTGGCTACTTGAGAAGCATTATATTGAGTTTTTGTAGAAATGAAATGGGCTACCTTAGTGAGTCTGTCCACAACTACATAGATGTTGTTTTATCCTTTTTTAGCCACTGATAGGCCAGTAATGAAGTCCATACTAATGTGTGTCTATTTGCCTTCGGGAATAGGCAATGGTTCAAGTAAACCAGCTGGTTTTAAGGTGTTGTCATTGTTTTGCTGACATGGCACGTAGCTCAATACAAAATCTTTTACATCCTTCGATAGGCCCTTCCAATGAAATCTCTTAGTAATCTTGTCATAGGTTTTAAATATGCCCAAATGACCAGTTGTATGCAAGGAATTGATCTCTTGCATGATATTTTTCTTGAATGGATAATTGTATGGGATGGCAATCGTGCCCTCAAACCATAAGAGACCATTCTTGAGTTGATATGGAGATTTTTCTTCCACGTGCCCTTGCCGTAATTTCTGGAAAATGTGGTTGAAATCAGCATCTAACAAATAGGCCTCCTAAATCTCTTCTATCCAATTATTATGAAGTTCCATGATGGCTAAAACTTTACACTCCCACATTCTAGATAACGAGTTAGCAACTACATTGTTTTTTCCCTACGTATGTGTAATGTCAAAATCATAGTTCTGCAATGTAACTACCTATCTAAGTTGTTTGGGGGTAAGATTTGACTGAGAGAGGAAATACTTAAGGACCGTGTGGGTGCTCTTGACCCTAAATATGCTACCATACAAGTAGTGGTGCCATTTCTTAATGGCATGAAGTATGGCTAGCACCTCTTGGTCATATACATTCATGGTCATCTCATTTTCATTAAGTTTGCGGCTCTCAAACGCTATAACCCCATGCTTCTGTAACAATACAACCCCTATGCCTCTACCACTAGCATCACACTTATGGCATAATGCCTAATGAATCTGTGATAGAATAATGCGAGACCAAGAAACCCTCTAAGTGAAGTGGTATTTGGAGGTGTGGGCCAGTCTTTTATAAATTGCACTTTCTTAGGATTAGCCCTAATTCAATATTCACTAACAATGTGCCCTAAGTATTCCACTTCTGTCTGCATGAAAGAACATTTTGTCTCTTTGGTAAAGAGTCTATGCTGCCTCAATACATCAAACACCTGCCTCATATGCCAAAGGTGATCCTTCAGTGATCTACTATAGATGAGGATGTCATCAAAGATAACCAACACAAATCTAAAAAGAAAGGGTTGAAGTAAATTTTTCATTAAGCTCTGAAAGGTGGCCAATGCATTAGTTAACCTAAAAGGCATAACCAATGATGGGACCTAAAATGGGCTGACAGTAGATATGGCACTAGCCGCGGACCTTATGCACACAACAGACAATCCCACCACACGGCCTTGTAGGCCAAGAGCATCTCAGACTCACTCTACACTAAATGCTAATGTCAATTCTGCATTTGTATTAGGTCATAGCCCAACGTTTACAATTCATTCTCCTTAGAGGGAGACCCCATAACATATAGGAATAATATCTCGTAGCACAAACATAGGGAAGTACCTCTCGACTAATTGTCGTGGCTCCATCCCGACCCTCCTACACCTTGGGGATTTGCCCTAAGATGCATCACTCCAACATAAAGTACACACGATACAAGCTCCACTCTTTCATTTTGAACATGTTTCAAGAGATACCATGTGTCCTTACCAAACAATTCCCCAAGAAAACAATCCACTAGCCTACAGCTTAGGTCATCTCACACACTCAAGCATAGGTCATCATAATGGAAAATAGGTGTTATGCATCGAGTTCTTTGTGTTCTGATACTATGGTTGATATGCACATGCAAAAGTGGATGATCCTAAAGTGCTCAAACATAATTTTCAATCAGAAATGTGTCATGCACAATCAAGCTTTCCAATGCTCATTTACGAACTCGTTGCAACGATTTAAGGATAGCACTACGGCAACACTCATGCTACTATCCTCTTAATTGAAATACAACAAAACTTATATCATGATATGCATCAACAAAATCAACAATAAACAACACCCAAATTGAATCATTCAAACACCCCACCCCCTACTTTTAGGTAGTGCTTCTATTGTATAGGTGTAGGGGTTCATTTTGTCATGTTTTGATGTATAAAAAGAAATAAATCACAAACTTTGACAAAGAGATAGGGAAAATTGAGGCTAAACCTCATGCTTTGCCACTACCATACATTCACAAACACTCATTATATTTTTTCTTATTTTTATGAAGTGTATTTCTATTTTTTTATTATTTTTTCTTTTTTAGTATTTATTTGATAATAATCACTATTATTTTTTATTTCTCCATACCAATCTTTTCAACATACTGAAATTCAATTCTATTTTCTATTTTTCCTCGTAGGAACATATTTCACCCACCCAAAATGACAGAACTATCATTCTACCCTTAAAAGCCACATTTCGAGTTTTCGAGATCTAAATAGCACATGTAAATCATTATGAAATCAAATTTTTTTTATAAACAACAATTAGACACTATGAAAGCAGCACTCAAATAAATTTTCATCACATAAGAACATCATTTCCATCATAAAAAATAGTCATACCATGTTTTTATGAAACCCAAGATACATTGAATGACTGTATGACCAGCAGACAAAGCCTCCATTACTCTCAATTCCATATTGCACATCAATCTTCAGCATCTCCATTAATCTCCATCATCATTTTCTTTAATCTCCTTCTCGATTCCTCCTTCAAGGTAGTTTGCATGAATAGCCCATGAAGGGAAGATCAGAGAGGGAGGAGAGAGAAATGCTAGTTTCTGATCTCAGCAACCGTTCAGCCATTGGACGAGTAGAGAATGGCAATGGAGAGTAAAGGAAGCAAGCATCACGGTGTTGTGATTAGTTGGTATGGGTGTATGGAGGTGCCATAGCCCCCTTCTCCCTCAAAAAGCGGTGCCTATAGATGTTATCTCCATCTTCTTTTTTTCACCAAAAAAAAAAGGCTCCCCCCATGACGTGAAAATTGGGGGGTGGGAGACCCCAAGGGTCAACCCCCTTACCCCTTAAGTCTTTTTAGACTTCCTCTCTTTTGGTCTTGGCCTTGGGCACTCCTGTTCTTGTGTCAATCCTCCAATTTGAGGTCTAAAAAATCCAACACGTCTGTCTTGAGGTCCCACACTGCCTCCCATCTCCTAAAGTCTTATCTAACATCTTGGGAAATTATGAAAATTCCCCAACCATCACTCGGTGGGTCTTTAAAGAACTTTTGGAACCCGTCGACTGATTGCTGCTTAAAATTGACTCGACTGCCTATGCCACCTTTGATGAAGTCTATTTTTCCCTTGAAATTTGGATTTTTTGGCTCATTGGCGACCACGAGATAGGGCAACTCAACCCATCGAGTCCCACAAATAGATCTGCACATAAGCACAACCACAAAGAGCATCAAGCTGATACAAAATATACTCAACAAAACACATCACAGTTCTCACCCTACCCCCTACCAAAACCAAGGCATGAAATCCACAAGGAGTAGGCCTAGCATAATCTGATAGAAAGTCCAAAGCTAGTCACTAACCAAGTGCTCCAACACAGCCAAGCTAACAAGAACTATCAAAGAGCTCACCCTAAGTGGTGTTCTGAACTATGTACCTAACTAAGGACAACTAAACTAGGAGCTTCTACTAGGTAAGAACTTCGATAGCCTCATCAAGAAATATTTTTGTTTAGCATTATTTTCCTTTTCAGACTTTATTTTCCATACTAGTGCATGTAAAAAGGAGGGGAGCTGAGTGGAGTGACCCAAGGAGAATAGGGTATCGACCTCAGGACCTGTCTCGCTATCCAAGAACTTACCAATCCCTTGCAAGGCGACACTTAATCCTTCTCTGATACTCACTTTTATTTTCGCTCCAACCATCTCATATTCTTCGTTTGTCAACTAGATGCAGCCCCTAGGAAGACAAGGCATCAGCCCTGGGTCCGCCCCTAGGTCTGTCCTTAGGAACCTACCAAGCCCTTGCAACATTAAGGCCAAAAACATTTTAAAGTCGATGGTGTTGTTAGTTTTAATGTTGAATGGCATATGAGTGATGACTTAAAAACTATCAAATGTATGCTTGGAGTAAGTAATGCGACCAATGCAAAATATCCTTGTATTTATTACATGGAGAGTTTGGGATCCAAAGAATGGAGTACTTTGCGGCCAGCAATAAGAGCCCCAAATCAGAACTCTATAGATTTGAGCAAGTTCAAAAACGTGGATGGCTTGTGGGATCCTATTCTCTCAATCTCTCTAAGAAACGTTCATATTTGTACATTACATGTAGAGATTGGAATAATTGATAAGTTGCTTAGATTGCATCTTGACTATGCATATTCAATAAAACTAGTATCTTTGTCAGATGAATGCATTGAAAAATGTGAGGCTTGTTGGGGGTAAAGGCTCCTCCGCCTAGCCGACGGTGTATTACTACACTGACAGTAGCCACCACTACACACTGGACGTGGCGGGCACCCGTCACAGTCACTTATTCTTTATTCTCTTAGTGACAGTTTGAATAAAAGAAGGCCCGGCCACACATTGTGCTTGTTGGAGTTCCCACTTTGAGTTTCACTCTCTCTCTTACTCTTGCTCTCCATTCGCCATAGCTCTCACTGCCAAGCTTCTTCCTCCAGGGTTCCACTTCCCTTTCAACTAGTATCAAAGTAAAGGCGTTGGAGCTTGCCCGACATTCTCTTTAGCCTGGCTTTGAAGTGCTTAAACCCGAGCTTCAATGGTGGCCATGATACCTTCATTTTCAGCTATGTTTTGATCTCGTGCCTCCTCCCCGAGCTTCCGAACATCTAGTGGCACCTTCCAGGGCTGCATCAGAGCCCCCTTGACATTGCCAAGTGCTCCCAAGCACTGTTGAATACCCTTCACCTTGTTGGAATCAAAAATGAAAACGTAGGACATTGGACCAAAGCCTAAGGAGTTTGATCCTAATTTCGGTTGAAGGAGATTTCCCTCTCAAAGTTACAGAGGACGACAGTCTGCTAGCGGTGGTCAGAGATTAGAGGTGGAATGCTACAGATGTGGAGAAAAGGGTCATATCTCGCGGAATTGTCCAAACCCTTGAAGATCTATGGATTACAAACCCTTATGTAGTCGATGCAAAGGAGAAGGCCATATTGCAAAAGATTGTCGAGGTCCAACCCCTGTGAAATCTACTTCTAACACTCAATAGAAGACCCAAGAACCTACTTTCAATTTGTTGGAATTGGAAGTGGCCTCAATAACACAAGCAAAGAAAGTAGAATCTGTAGTTCCAAAAAGAGAATGTTCCTTCTACCAAGACTATGTAGTTCATTCTCCCTTGAGAAAAACATAACAATGCAATCCAGAATAAGGAAGTATAGAGCATTACAGAGTCGCAGAGAGCTACAGAGACAGGACCAGAGGTCAAGGAAATAGAGGATGCAAAAGTACCTTCTCATGAAGAAGAAGCACAGATGTTGCCAAGCTAGCGCAAAATGCAATGCATCTTTAGGGAGCTAGGATGACCTGCTCCTAGCTTTTCCTACTTCTTCCTTGGCTTCTCGGCACTCTTGGCAACCTTTGCGATCATTGGTGAACTCCTCGACATTAGTTCTTGTCTCCCAGTGATCGATTCGAGTGTCTCTCGCCTTCAACCATTGCTATATACACAGTCCCAGGATTGTGAAAACAAGGCAGCACTTGACATTTACTATTTGATGCTTCTTGGCATTGCTCGTTTGATGCCTATTGATGCTTGAATATGCTCAGATGTTATGGGATGCTATGTCTATGCTTTGGGACTGATTTGGAGCAGATTTGGGAATCGATTGAGCTTCATTTAATAGAAAACATGCTGTTGTAATACAGTGGATTGAAGCTCATTTTACTTGGTGTATGCATTGGTTCTTGGATCCGGGGCCCTTAATGGAGGATTGAATGATTATATCAATGTATTTGGAGATTGTCAAATGCTTCTTTTTGGTTTTGAAATGCTTTTGATCTTGGATTAGGCTCCGCCTTGGTCGTCATTCATTGGGATTTGGCTTCAGTTGTTGGCATGCTTTGGACCAGTTTATGCCTCTTGTCATTGCTTGACATTTAGGCTTCTTGCATTTATTCTTTGGTCAGATATGGATGCCACTTGGTTTTCCCATGCTTGATCGTCACTTGGAGCTTCGTTTTCATATGTATTTAAGCATTTGGAACGTGTCAGGCATTACATTTCGTTGTCAGTTACATGCTCTTTGAATGCTTTTAGGTTTATGCTTTACGGGTTTGAGATAGCTTGGGATTTATGCTCCGAATGTATCCTACTGGGATTTGGCATGTCTCATGCTATGTACTCCATGTATTAGAGTGTTGCTTGCTCTATTTGCATTTGACTTTACTTCGAGTGGGAGCCTCTTGGTATATTCGGATGTACACAGAGTCTTACTTACACTTGAGCTTAAGCTTGTGGGACAGCTACTTGCATTTGCTCTCTTGAGAGCTTTATGTCTGCAGTTAGTCTATAGTGGGTTGATTTGATAAGCCTATTTGGGTAGGCACCTATCTCTGTCACACAGGTTTGTCAAATTTTTATGCATCTTGGATGGTTATGCATTGAGCTTCTTGCTCTATCAATTATTCTTGTGCTTGATCTCTTCTCTTACCTTGAGACCCATTACATGCATGACTTATAGACCTATGAGATGTCTCTTGCCTGACAAGTTATTGGTTTGACAGTTCTTGGTACCTTCTTGCCCCTTGACACTCATTGTTGGATGTATCTTTCTACTTGACGGTTGCAATGACATATGTATCAGTGATTGCTTCACTTTGGGACAGTTTTACATACTACTATCATTTATTACAGCAAGCTGAAATTTACAGATTTCGAGCACTTCTATGAGGGTAATGTTTACTATTTGATGTTATCTTAGTCATATTTGGTGAACAGGTGCTTCTCTTGGTGATATCCACTCTTTCAGCCAGTTTTAGCAATGGTTTTAGTGCATTTTTTGCTCATTACAAGAACCTGCAATTTTTCTTTTTTGCTTTGATTTGGGACAATATGGTTGGTCATCTAAAAGACAGAACTCTCTTTAACATTGCCAAGTTGGATGGTACCAACTATGGGTATTAGAAGTCTCAAATGTGGCAGGTTTTGGTGCAAAAGTTGCAGATTAAACCCTTGTGTTTCAAGGGTGTTAAACCGAAGGATATGGATGATGATGTTTGGATGGAAGTTGATGAGCAATGCAAGTCTACCATTATCTTGTCAATCTCAAAAGAGGTCCATCATAATGTTGTTGAAGATGAGAATCAGAGTGCATGGGATTTATGGGAGAAGATTCATAAACTCTATGTGCAGCAAAGTCCTGCGTCATAGATGTATTGGTTGAAGCAGTTAATGGATCTTCACATTAAGGAGGGGACCTCGCTATCATCTCATTTCAATCAGTTTCATGCTATCATGAAGTGTCTATTGTCACAGGGTATTGAGTTCAAAGACAACTTGCGCCCGTTGTTTCTGCTTAGCACCTTGCTTGAATCATGGGCTGTCTTTCATACTGCCATATGCATAAACAAGTTTGATGGGCTGAAAATCAAAGATGTTGAGAGTGTTTTACTGATTGAGGAAATCAACATGAGAAATAATGATGCTTCTCACTCTTCACATACATTGACCCTTAGAGGTAGCAGACATGCAAGGCATGATAATGATCATAAGGGCAGGGACTCTCACAAGTCCAGGTCCAAGTCAGGTGGTCGCAGTAAGTCTCATGGATAGAAGTATCATATTACGTGTCATCATTGTGGGAAAGCAAGATATATTAGGCTACAGTGCCATAAGATGCACGATGATAAGCGCAAGGAAAAGGGAAAAGAGCAAGTGTAAGAAAAGTTTTCTGAGCGCAGTATTATACCTGCAAAGTCTAGTGTGAAGATAGAAGAGGTTAATGTCATGCATGCCACTATTTCAGATGACAATTACATACTTGCAGCTTCTTCATGCAATGCCTTACATGCTTCTGAGATACATTCTATGTATGCACTGTCGGAGGGGTTTTTGTCAAAAGGTCAAATCCACCGAGGATCAGAAGGAGAAGGAAGTAGAGATAGGAGATGGAAGAGAAGATAGAGAATACCCAAGTGGTAAACAGGACAAAAACAAATCACAATGAATTGAATAAATATGTATTGAAAGAACTTGGATTCTTCGCACTACTCAGAAGCAATTCCCAGCCATGAGATCTCTTGGTGCTTCTTCGTAGGACAAAACATGCATAAAAATTATAGCTCCTTCTCTGCTGATCTCGGAACCCAAATCTAATGGCCTTGTTGGCTCTGAAAGGGGGGTAAAACTCCAGAACACCTACCCATCGATCTCCCAGATCACTCCTTCTTCTTCTTTCAATTCAATCTCTTGTTTTTAGCCTGTTTACACAGATCACGACACGCGCGATTTTGTCAATTTGTCTTTTTTATGAAAAATCTCCTAACTGGCTGAAAAAGCAATTTGCTTTTTGCTTGCCATCCTAATCTAGAAGCTTTTCTAAATTTTTCATATTTTTACAATAAATAATATCAAATATAGGCTAAAATAATCCAAAAATCTAGTATTTTTTTATAATCCATGCAACTCACACTAATACTAATGACTCAAATCACATTGACTCTCTAGATCAATAAAGAAGTCGGATGATGATGCATTCCATACTTTTTCACACTATGTCCTCATAACATCACGACATCCACCCCTGTGAACCTGCACATCCTCCGGTATGTGCCAAAATCCTAGTTTTCACTGGATTCTGAGTCCTCATCCTCTGCAACCATATCCTTTACTTATTCATCTTCCATATGTTCCTGGCTAGCCCTTGTATCATGACCATTATTTTCTTCCAATTCTAGCAACTCATAGGTAGTAGATTCTCGCCTTTTGAATAATTTGATTTTTTTTCCCTGCTACTGGAAGTTTGATTTGGATGTCCCATCCAGCTAATTTAATGCATAAGTAGCATTATCAAACACATGTCTTACCACATAGGGTTCAAACCATCTTTTGGAAACTTTGCGCATGGCACTATGCTGGTTATCTAAACTGCTATCATAAACCAATACCCAATCCCCCAAACCATTTCTTGTTCAGTATCCTTGCTGCCCTTAACTTTGCACTTGCTGCCTCTATGTCTTTTGACTTTCTTTCCAACTATCTAATGCGTAAGGCCAACAACTCCTCTCGATTCAACTCCTCCCAAGGTAACACACTCCATGTGACTGTCATCTCTTCTATTGGCATGATAGGTTTTTGACCATACATCAATTTTGCAGGCATATATCCTATTTTTCTCCACATGCTTTTGCCAATGCCTTCACAATAGGTGGATGACCTCTTTCACTTTTGCCATTTCCTTCAGGGTTATAGGCTGAAGTTAAAGCAGGCTTTATCCCCAACTGTGTAAAGAAATCATGAGCTTCATCTGCATCCAGTGCTGTACTTTTTCCCACACAACCATATCGACAAAAGAGATCTTCTAAGAGAAAAGTACATACGGCATTTGTTGTCTTAGTACGTAGAGCTCTCCCTTCCACTTCATTAGTCAAGTCTTCATGAGCAAGCACAAGATACCTCATTTGCCAAAGACTTGTAGTCATTGTGACCAAATCCACCACCCACTTAAAATGAAGAGACAATGGATATGTGGGTCGCAATCCATCCCAATGTCTCACATTTGAATACATTTGACATGTCAAACATGTTTCTACAAAGTGAGCAACATCCTTATATATACCCTGCCGCCAATATATTTATTTGATCTTTGTAAAAGTACCCCAAACACCTCTATGACCAGCCTATAATCTTTCATGAAATTCTTGCATAACAGTTACTTGTGAAGCTCTATCACCCAAAATTCGCAACGGCATACCGTGTTTATTTTTAGCATGTTTCCATAAGTATCCATCTTTTAAGAAAAATCCATATGCTTTCCTCTTGAGTTTCTTAAACTCCTCATCTAACCATTCATCTCTCTTTGTTAATGTACTAAGGTATTGACCAATTCTCAATCACTCTCCTTTATATTTGTCTTCCAGAAACACTTCTACACAAGATACAAAAAACCTAAAGCGTCTTCTCTTTGTTGTCCAAGCTTCTATTAATGGTATAGCAACACTTTGCATTGCTAAATTTACTCTTGCAACATCATTTTCAGCTATAAGAAAGTCATCTTCTTCCTCCTCATCCATCATCCCATCTTCGTTCTCATAGCATGCTCAAGATAACATGTCTACCACAGGGTTATCTCTTCCTACAATATGCTGAAATTTAGGATTCAAAGATTTGATGTATGCAATCCACTGGAGCATAGCAATGTCAGGAGTAGCAAAACTAGTAATCATACCCAATACCAGCGAACAATCGGTCTCAATGACTATATGACCACCCATAAAATATTACTTATCACATTTAAGGGCTATCACAATTCTCCATAATTCTCTTTTAACCTATGGATATCTGCTCTGTCGTTTAGTCAATACTTTAGCATCAAAGCGTATTGCATATCTTTGCCCTTCCTCATCATCTTGCCCAATTGCCCATCCAATCCTGATTGGGCTTGTATCAACAATAATAATGATAGGCTTTCCATGTGAATAGTCAGCCTTTCTCAATATAGGAGCAGATTTTAAGAGTTGCTTCAATTTCTTCATTGCTTTCTGATGCTTCCTTTCCCAATGGAATTTATGACCTTTCCTTAGAAGCTGATAAACAACATCGGCTACATATGCAAAGTGACGAATCCATATCAAATAGAATACACATGCACCCAAGAATCTATGCACCTTTTGATACATTCATGCATACATCTTGCATTTTATCAATCCCATCTATTTTTGCTGGTGATGGTCTTCGCCCATAAGGCCCACACATATGCCCAACAATCAAAACCTCTTAACTCCAAAGACAGACTTTTGTCTAGAAAGAGTTAAATGCACCTCTTCTAGACGTGTCAAAATCCTCTCACAATCCACAATATGGTCTACAACAAACTGTCTGCATCCATGAGCATCCATCTCTTCATTCTTTTCATCCACTGCACACCCTTTGATTGGAACATCATCCAAGAAGGGCGTAGTCAATTGTGGTATAAAATCCATGAGTACCCTATTCATACCATTTGTCATGTGTGCCACTGAGTTTGTTGCACCCTGTGGGAGAGTACACATCCGTACTAATCCCAAAGGAGTCTTCATGGTTGTGACATCCGTGCTTTCAATTGCAAGATGAAACTGATCATAACCCGAGTAAAGATCACCCAAAGAATAGATCACTCTGCCTGCAAAAGCCTCTACAAATTCATCAACCACAGGACCTGCACCCACATTTCTCATGTTCACTTTATTAACTGGTTGCATGTCTTGAATAAATCTCAAAGCCCCATTCTTTTTGGGCATATTAAACCAATGATTTGAGTACGAGGCTGAAGAAGGCTCCAAGATCTTCATGCAAATCTTTTCATTTAGCAAATCCATCAGATTTGGCAAGTAAGCTTTAGACACTGGAATAGGCATCAAGTTCCATGGTACATGTGGCATAATAAATATGACCATAGGAGAGACAACATTTGGATCCACACAACCTATTTCACTTGGCTGAAATGCAAATGCCTTCCCATGTCTAGCCAACATTAGCATAAAACAGTCTCTCTCAGCATGCAAATTTATCTTCTTCTATGCTTCTTGACAAGTGCAGTAAACATCTTCCTTAACATGTCTCCACTCTGTTTTCAAACCTGTCTCTGTAGTCTGATCCTCTAGCAAATCATCAAGCTTCTCTTGAAGCTCAGGATTGGCTGCCTATAGAAACAATTCAATTTTTTGACTTGCAAGAGCTTGTTGTTCTGCAAGATCCAACTACTCAAATCGAGTTTCAAATTCTCTTAACAATTACGTAGCCACAAGACCCTTATTGGGCTGTAAAACTCATTCTTGAAAAGTCTTGCGCGTAATCAAAATGGTGTCCTCAATGTAAAATTCTTCCCTGAGTGTCTTCTTGAAGGCTACCCAATCTGCATCCTGCAAGTATAATTCAGTAATCCATGATTTTATTCATGAATAGTAACACGTACAAAATACCGGCTTCATGCAAGTTGAGCCACTCCAAAGAATTCCATCTTCTAAGCATAGGTATGTACATATGCAGATACATTCCTACCATTGAATAACTTCACCTTATGTTCAACTACTTGCAAATCATTCATCACAACACTTTCTATTTGAGCTGAAGCTTGCATCACTTGTTGTTGTTGTTGTTGTACCTACATAAGCATATTCATATTTTGCACCAATTGTTGCAAAACATTAGTGGAGAATGTATTTGAAGGTTCTCCCATCTTATCTTCACTTCTTCTATGACAACCTTTCATGTACGATTCACCAATGTTGGAGGGGTTTTTGTCGAAAGGTCAAATCCATCGAGGATCAGAAGGAGAAGGAAGTAGAGATAGGAGATGGAAGAGAAGATAGAGAATACCCAAGTGGTAAACACAACAAAAACAAATCACAATGAGCTGAATCAATATGTATTGAAAGAACCTAGAATCTTCACTCTACTTAGAAGCAATTTCGAGGCATTAGATCTCTTGGTGCTTCTTCATATGACAAAACGTGCATAAAAATTACAACTCCTTCTCTATTTCTCAAAACCCAAATCTGATGGCTCCGTTAGCTCCAAAAGGGGGATAAAAATCTAGGAAACCAGGAAACCTACTCATGAATCTCCCAAATCACTCCTTCTTTTAGTTTAATCTACAATTTTCAGCCTGTTTACAGCGATCGTAATGCGCGCAATTTCATCAATCGATCTTTTTTATGAAAAATCTCCTAACTGGCTAAAAAAGCAACTTGCTTTTTGCATGCCATCCTAATCTAGAAGCTTTTCTAACTTTTTTAAATTTTTACAATAAATAATATCAAATATAAGCTAAAATTATCCAAAAATCTAGTATTTTTGGATAACCTATGCAACTCACACTAATACTAATGACTCAGATCACATTAACTCTCTAGATCAATAAAGAAGTCGGATGATGATATATTCCATACCTTTTCACACTGTATCCTCATAACATCATGACAGTACAATGATAACTTTTGGATTCGGGTGTGTCATTTCATCTAAGACCTTGCAGAGATTGGTTTCATACCTATCGTACCATCTCTGGTTTTGTGCGTCTTGGTGATGACATGTCTCTTGACATTGTGAGCATTGGAGATGTTAGGCTGCAGTTTCCTTTTGGCAGTTCTTTTGTTTTGCATGATGTACGCCATGTACTTGCGTTGACTTGCAGCCTTATGTCAGCTAGACAGCTTGATGATGTAGGGTATTTTGTGTCTTTTGGAGACTCTGCATGGAAGATTACTCGTGGTGGCAGGCTTGTGCTTGCAAGAGGTGCCAAGTTTGGAAGCCTCTATCTCTTACTTATATCTAGAGCTACCTTGGATCATATTTTGTCTATGGGTTCTATCCCCCATTTCAAGACAATCCATGCCTTTGTGATAAGTTTCTAACATCATACAGTAAGAATCTGGCTTTTTCTCTTCCTTACGAATGAGAACCCTTTGTCACAGCTAGATAGTTATTCTCAAATGAAGAGATTCTCAAGCTATTACAGAAGCAGACTAAAGAGGTCCTCGATGTCAAGAAGATGATTAATACTTCAGGAGTATCTTTCTCAATGATCATTGATTCTCTCTGGAAGCTAGTTTGTCAATTTCTTCAGGACAAGTTCATGCCTGCCAAGGCACCATCTCACTATTTGTCCAAGGAGCTCTTCACAGCCTCCAAGATGGTTTTAAAAGGGGTTTCCATTGATTGGAATACTTACCTTCTTACGAAGCTTGACCATCATTTTGTCAAGGTGACTAGAGGGAATGTTACCAATGTAACCTATGGTTTCTTTTTATATTTTTTCTTGACATATTCAGGCCTTAAGAAGGGTGTGCTACCTCCTCCTCCATCTGATCCAATCCCTCCCCCTCCACCTTCAGAAGATTCAAAATCCATTGACAAAGAGGGTATTGACTCCCCTCCTCCATTGGTCATTTAGCGGAAGTGCTTAAAGCGTGTAGTCGAGAAAATTCCACCAATCATTCCTTCAGTGTTAGTTCCTGCTACGTCTGGAAGTTACCTCCCTGCCTACCTCACATGCAACAACATATTTAGGGCACATCGAGAGGCTTCTTTGGAAATATCAGTTCCTTCGCTGAACAGCTTAGTGTCAGGGGATGCCATTCCTTTCCTTTTGTAACGACATCCAGAGTTCTATTGAACTCTCTGTGACAGCTTGTGTTCAACAGTTATATGCTTCTTTCTATGAAGAATTGATGCAATCTAAGGACCAGATGCATAAGGCAACCACAGAGCTAGCCTCTATTAAAGACACTCTTACTGATCTGTTTAAGTAGATGGAGCAATAGACACAAATGGTTGAGACCTAGAGAGAAGAAATATCTTCTCTGAAGACTCAGTTAGCAGAAGCTCAGTCAGAGGTCACTAGAGTTTCGGAAGAGAAAGAGAAAATGTCCAAAGAAGCTCAAGATTTTAAGACTCTTTTGGATACAAAATTGTCAACTTTAAAGACTTCTCACAATACAATGGAATACCAAGATTCCTAGATTAAACAGTTGAAGGACCAACTAGCGTAGTCACGGTCCATCCCTCCAAGTCCCAGTGTCCCCATGATTCCTTCAATATCTCAATAGGACTTGGCAGTTCTCCAGAGACGGGCCACATTATGTCCATTGTTTCAAGATAAAGTGGAAATATTGTAGTTCAGGATGGATTTATTATGGTCTACATTTGAGCAATGTTAGGAGTATATTTCTCGCGACCATTCCTTTCTTGTCCACTATTAGCTACAGAAGTTGGCCTTCTATATTAAGCTCCCAATGATGGATCTCCTCTTCTAGAGGATGGTTGGAGTGGAACATGGTCATCTAATTTGCTGACAGAAGTTGTCCGTATGGTCTTTGAAGATTTTGTGATGACGGATGCCATGTTGTTGTCTTATATGTATCTACAAGGTTGGAGCCCCAAGAGGAACACCAAGGAAAAGGGAATTCTCTTGCAAGAAAATCTATCTTGTAACATCAACAAGCTTTTTTATTAGGGTTTATATGATCACAATGAAGAAAAGAACACGAGGCACAACAAATCTTCTTGCAGCATCATAGTAGATATCTCCCACGGATTTGATAGAATCAACCATATTCTCCAACATCTTGATAAAATCCATCAATAGAACAAAGAAAGCAAAGGAATAAACTATCTTTGAATGGAAATACATCACATAGTATTCATCTTCAATGTCTTCATAGTCTTCTCTCTCAATCTCTTATATACAATTACACTATTTTGATAGATTTGGCTATCTCTGACTCTCTCTCTCTCTCTCCCTCCATCAATAATACATCATATCCTCACTACAATCAGTCAATAATAAACCTCAATAATCCTTCTTAGGTCGTGGATGCACCTCCCAAGAGCTATGTCTGATATGAAGAGTCACCAGAGCCACTACAGTGTCTTTTCATAGCTCACCACTGTCACTTCACTCCAGTCTTTACTTGAGTCTTTAGCAGCTACTTCTTTGACTTCTTTTAGCTCTTTTTCACTTGTATTCACCTCTTTCCAAGGCTAGAAAACTTTCCCAAGCGACACTCTCATCCAACAGAACACATAGAGAAGCATACAGAAGGTCTACAGAGGCTCACAGAAGCTCACAGAAGGTTACAGAAGGTCAACAGAAGCATCAGAACCACATAACTCATACCAAAACCATTCCAAACCATCAAAAATCACTCAATAAGCTTTCAAACAATCTCAAACCCTATCAATCAATACTCTATCCTTCCATACAGAGAGAAAACAGAACAAAACAGAAGCTATCAGGACCAAACAGAACATCATCAGAACTTCACATCTCTACTAATAAACATCATGAGCTTAATAAAGCCATTCCAACCTATCCAAAACACTCTCAAATCGCTTCCAAACCAATCAATCATCTCATAAAAGCAACCATTCAGCTCTTAAAAACAACAAAAATCAGCCAAAAAATATGTTATTTCAACACTCAACATATTCCCACACTTAATAAGCGTCCTCGCGACCCAGGAAAAAGGGAATACAAGTTCATTCAAAAGCTCAACTTTGATCTTCAATAAATCTTCAAAAACTGTCCATCCAACCACGACCCCAACTTTTAACCTGTATCTGATATAAAGAATACAATGAAAGGAAAACCCTTTATACATTAACACTTCTTATCAAACTGGAAATCACAACAAAATTGTAAAGGATATAAGAGGTTTCTTCTTTTGCATCAACATCTTCAACTATCCAACCAGCAACACCATCACCGCAATTCTCCAAAATGTAGCTCGCACGAAAGCAAATCAAATAGACAACCACCAGGATCTTATCACATAAATTAACCCACAACACAAAAACTACACACAACACAACCATCGAAATGACTCCTCCAAAAAGAGAGTTTTATCATTAAAAATCATCCACAATACATTGCAAAGGTATCAATGAAGATGATCCCTTTTGAAAGATTGGTTATTTCGAAAACGATCCATGGACAAGGATTCATCTACAAATGTCTTGGGAGGATTCTGAAAAAATTGAAGGCTGCACATCCTTTCCAATAAGACAAGGTATCTGCTAGGCAAACAGAGGGCATGAAATTACAATACATCTAGTTGCTGGGAATCAATGCTCACATTGACATTCATGCACAACTTTGGAATAGGTTTTGAATCATCGTGAGAATGCCTATGCATATACGCTAGGTACCAAGTAAAATGAGTTGTTAAGCGCACAGAAGGATCTGCGGACTGAGAATATTGCTGAGCAAAATGTAGATAATTCTGATAAGCCTAACTAGCACTTATCCATTCTCCTGGGATCAATGGCCAATTGATTTGAGGTCCAGTAAGGGAATCATTTGAACTCCAGCCTCTTCTTCGAAGAATCTTTTGATCAAAAACTGGATACCCACTAACCAACTGAGGAGGATTAGGAATAGAAGTGTTAGGAGACGGAAGAGGGACTAATGAAAGAGGATGAAGCAATGGATAGGCAAAATCATAAAATGAAGAATGGATTAAAGATGGTTTTGCTGAAAATTGAGGAGATTCGGTTAAGAAAGGCGTTAAAAGATAAGCATGAAAAGTTGATAGAATGTCAAGGGATAGGGAAGGACAAGGATCAGGAGATAGAAAAACTCGATCTTCAATAAAAGAACAATGGGTAAAGATAGGAATTTGAGGAGATCCTTGAGGTTGGAAAAGAAAGGGTAAAATGACCTTTGGGTTAGATTGAAAAAGGGAAATATAAGCATCATACCTATGAGCCATTTGTTGATAATGAGTTAGGCAAGGTAAGGACGGACCTAAAGCTGATCTATGATGATAGGCTTCAAAGAAAGAAGTATCAAATGGAGGTTGGTTGAAGAGATAGGCTAACAGATCCACCCTTAGTTGGTTAATGTTCTAAGAATGAGCTAAAGCTTTGACTTGACGGTGATTCAAAATGATAGCATCAACCATAGTGTGCCATGAAAACTCAGGACACTCAGCCACCTTTCAAGAATATCCCTGGAACATCTCATCAATCCTCAACTCCAAATGTTGGGCATACAAAGAAGCTTGCAATACCACATCTCCGACATACCAAGCCAGATCTTCATCATTTGGAATTAGTAAATCACCCCTCAAATACATATAGGACAGAAGCATCGTATCTGGAGTAACAGAGTCTTCAAAAACCATCCTCACTGTTTCTATCAGCAAATCAGATGACCGGGCCCCACTCCATCCATCCTCTGGAATAGCTAAATCTATCGTGGAAAGCTTTATATAGAAGGCCAACTTTTGTTGTTGATAATAGACAAAAAAGGAATGATCTGGTGGAACATATTCTTGATACTGCTCAAAAGAAGGCCATAAAAATCCATTTCAAGATTGTAATCTTTCCACCTTGGCTTGAAATAAGGGACATAATGTAGCCTATCTCTGAAGGGCTGCCAAGTCTGCAGGGGATAAAAGAGAAACTGATTGCACAGGACTTTGTGTAGTAGACCGAGACTGAGCCAACTGATCTTTGAGTTGCTGGATTTGAGCATTGCTCTGGTCTAAGATAGCTGTGGTGGATTTAAACTTCTCTGCTTGGGCAGCTATCACCTCCTTCATCTCTTGACTCTCCTTCTGTAACTTATTCCTCTCCTCTGTTACAGCAACCACTTGAGACCTAGCTTCTCCCAACTCAGATTTCAACTTAGAGATTTCAGCTTTCTGAGTATCCACGAGCTTAGTCTGCTGCTCCATTTGCGTACAAAGGTTAGAGAATTTCTCCTGAGCAGAGGCTAACTCACTATTGGTCTTATTTAGTTTCTCCTTAGACTGTTGAACTTCATCATAAAATGAAGAATATAATTGTTGGATACAGGCAGTCATCGAAAGTTGAATAGAACTCGGGATATCCTTGCACAGGAACGGAATAGCATCTCCTATTACCAGGCGGTGACCAGAAGGAATAGTAAGTTCTAGCATCCCGTCTCTATGGGCTCTGAAAAGATTTGGCGTCTGAAGGAATGCAGGCAAGGTGCTGCAAGACTAGGCAGGAATTGTCATTGGAATTGGAGGAGGAAGAATATGCATTGACAGCAACCCTCTTGAGGCGTTTTCTCTGAATGACAAGGGGAGGAGGAGAATCATCATCCTCAATTATCACATCATCATCTTCATTATGAGGCAGATGAGGAACTTCTGGAGGATTAATTGGAGGTAAAGGAACTTCCTTGCAGGGGCAGCATGTAGCAAGAAGACATAGAGGAAGGACCCAAATGTAACATTAGTCACATTTCCTCGAGTAGCTCGGATAAATTGGTGATCCATCTTGGAGAGGAGGTAAGTACTCCAATCAATAGTTATGCCTTTCAAAATCATTCGTGAAGCTGTAAACAACTCCTTGGAAAGATAATGAGATGGGGATTTTGCAGGCATGAACTTGTCCTGAAGGAATTGGCATAGATGTTTCCATAGGGGATTGGAAATCATGGAAACACCAACTCCTGACGTGGTAATGACCTTCTTCGGATCAAGAACATCTTGAGTCTACTTCTGCAACAACTTCAAAATATCGTCATTGGTGAATAACTGTCTGGCAGCAGGCACAGACTCCCTAGGATATGGCAGACCAAGAGCCTTGCCTAGACTCTTCGGTGTCAGAAGAACAATAGTGCCATAGACTGGACCAGACCTCTTACTGTAAGAGGTTAAAAACTTGTCACAAATGGTAGGATCATCTGGAACCAGTGGGAAAGAAAGGCTCACGAACTTGGACAAGCCCGCTTTAGCAACAACATCCAAATCCAGTAACAAAGAATAATCATGTACAACCAAAGGAACATACTGGATCGGGGGAGGAGTACGAGAGGGCGCCATTCAGATGGTTACACACACATACCACAAACACAGACAAACAAAGAGAATGCCTACAAAGCAACAGACAAAAACCAAGGATAAGATATCAACCAAGGTGGTAAAACATGACTCGACCAACTATCCCCAAGCAAACCACAGCCTAGAAAAAATTTGACATGACCTCTACACATATGCGACCGAAAGCTTCATGCTATGCAACATGCAAACACCCAAATCCTCGTATCAGGCAATAAAGAAAAAAAACTACACACTGTACCCTTGACCGTATCATAGAAACTGAACCAAAACATAACAACAACCCACACATATCATGACCACAACTTTGATAATTAGGTTTGACCATGGAGACAACTCCGAAGACTTCACGTACCCATCCCACGAAACGAGTTCATTAAAAAGGGAAAAAAAGTGCACTGAGAGGGAATTAATTTAATGAATTGTTCACGTTATGAATTATTAAGAAATGGGTGAATTTTTAATTAAGTGATAAACCTTAACAAGAAAACGGCGGTTCCTTCTTAAAATCTTAATTACAAATTATTAGGTTGGAGCAGTGCATTAATCCAAATTCCAGACTTCGATACCCAGACTGGGTCTCTAAATGCAAATTCATTTATTAAAAATTAAGGTGATGTGGAGAGCTTTTTTGCCAGTGCGTGCTTTTGTGACGGCTGGTTCATTTTTATTAAAAATATTAAAGTACCTCTGAAGCGCACTTAGCGCGTGCCAAGTGAACGGCTGGTTGATTTTAATTAGAAAAAGGTGTGTGTGGCGCGAACGCGCGTGCCATGGTGGTGTTTAGGGTTCATGTTAAATATTAAACGTGAATTTTGGGGTAGCGAAAAAAATAAAAAAATATAAAAGGAAAAATACCTAGAAGTGGGTGTATGTGTATGCAATGAATGTGCACTTCTCAATCCCCAAAAATGTAGGTCAACAATCCAAAAAGAACCAAGGTATTTGGATTTTTCTAGATTTTTCAGCTTGTGTTTGGAATTAAAGAGGATTTTTCATGAATTTAGACATTGAATGAAGCATTTTTACCATAAAATAATAATGGAATAAATTAGCACAGCATTTTCAACTTAGAAAATATTCCAAAAATAATCAAAAAAGTTAATGAAATTTTCAAGATTTTTTTTGCAATTAAATTGGTATTTTTACTAATTTTCATGAATTTTTGCTCATTTTGTGTGTATGTTTAAAAGAATTGTTACTTTTTAAAAAAAATTGAATTTTTTTCCAAAATTTTTAGTTTAGAAAAATATTGCAATTTACTACAGAAATATTGGAAATTTTTTAAAGATTTTTTTGTAAATTTTTTGAATTTTAATTGTTTTTTAATGATTTTTTTAAATTTTAAAGGTATTTTTAAGGGTTTTCCGGTTTGGAAATTAAAAATTCGGGAATATACCCAGGAATGGACTGCGTGTCAGCTGCGTGTGAACAGCCGGCTGGTGCACACCATGCACGGACTAGCTAATGCGCGTCCGCGTGCGTGAACAGCCGCTAACGGACTCCCGCACCTGCACACGAACAACCACGTGCGCACACACACCTTTTCCGGTGATAGGGGGCTGAGAAGAGGGTCAGCAGGTGGCTGCGGGTGTCTTCCGGTTTCGTCTAGTTGCGGTATGGAGGTCTGCGGTGGGGGGTACGAGGCGTAAGAGGGTGAGAAGGGGGGAACGCCGGCCTGTGGGAGTGGAGTGTGGGTTGGGTGGGCCTGTGGGGGGAACAGGGGCTTATGGGGGGGGTAAGGGGGGTTGTGGGGTGGGAAGGTTGGGTAGGACTTGGGGCTTGGGTGGGGGGATGGTGGGGTTTGGTGGGACTGGGGGACTTGGGTGGCGGGATGGTGGGGTTTGGTGGGACTGGGGGGGAAATAGGGGCTTGTGGGGGGGGGGGGGGGGGGTTGGGTGCGGGTTGGTGGGACTGTGGGAAACAAGGCTAGGAGGCGGGCCCTGGAGAGGCGACAAGTGGCGGTGGACAAGGCGTCCGAAGGGTGTGGCTGGAGGCGGCAGGGAGGGTGGCCACAGGCAGAAGGCGACGGCAGGGTGTACGCCAGGCCCAGCAGGCGCGGCAAGGTGGTGCCCAGGCGACTGGCAAGGCGTGACGAGGGCGTCAGCGACGGGGGAGGGTGGCGTCTGCAACCAGGGGCAGGGGGCGGCGTAGTCAGGAGCGAGCAGGAGAGGAGGGAGGGAGGAGAAGAGGAGGAGAAGGGGGAGAAAAGAGATGGGGAGGAGGAAGCAGGGAGATGGAGAGAGACGGAAGGGAGAGGGAGGGAGAAGGGCACGCAGGGGGGGGGAGATGGGGAGGGAGGTGGTTGGGGGTCGAGGAGAGAGAAAGGGGGGGTGGGGTTGGGGGGGAGATAGGGAAGGGTGTTCGTGGGAGGAGGGCGCCTGTGGGGGGTGGGGGGGGAGGGTGACCATGGGGGGTGGGGATGGTGGGTGCCCATGGGGGGTGGGGATGGTGGGTGACCATGGGGGGTGGGGGGGAAAGTGAAGTAAATAAGGAAAAAATGAATAATTAAATTAATTAAATTAAAATAAAAGAAAGGTGTGGCCCTGTCCCGCGCGCGTGCACGGGGTGGGGTAAAAAAATTTACCATGACAGGATCGGAAGGGTGCTAGGATGTCGGTACGAGGCATGCGGACGCGACCGGGGCATGTGGAAACGCGTGAAAGCGAAAACAGGCGCGTTCACGCGCGGGACGAGTCGCACGAAACACGTATAAAGAAGGAAAATTTAATATCTCACAATTCGGGCATCGAAACGAAATGTTGTAAAAACAAAAATTGTGCACGATGGCAGGGGGAAGACAGGGAAAAAGCGCAACAAGGGTTCCGGGGGAAAGACAAGGCGTTCACATGCAAAAAACGCAAAAAAATGGGTCCAAAAACACAAAGGAAAATTGATATCGGAAGATCCGTGCCTCGGAACTAAGGGTGGAAAAAAGGAAAAAGGTGCAAAAAGATATGGCCGACAATGCTATCATATCAAAACATGGTTCCAACTGAGATAAGATGTGTTCACATGGGAAAACCCAAAAAACAAACCTAAAAATGGAATCAGAAATTAATATTGGATGAACCGCTTGCCGGAATGACATGCAGCAAAAAGAAAAAATGTCCCAAGAAGGGATGGCACAGGGTTGGCATGGTAGAATGTAGTTCAGACGGAAGTAGGAGGGGTTCACATGCGAAAAAACACCAAAAATACGCCCGAAAACATATTTAAAAATTAATAATTAAAAATCCAAAAGTCGAAAGAGGGAGGAGGAAAAAGGAAAAAGGTGGGGGAAGGCGCGGTGGACACGGTTGTCAAATCAAATCGGAATTCCGATGCAAACAGGGCAAGTTCACATGGAAAAATGTCAAAAAGATGCACGAAAAAGTCTAGAGAAACTGCAAAAATTAATATTGGACAAACCGGGCATCGGAAGGACGCAGAGTAAAAAGAAAAACTATCAGGGAGAAAGTGATGGTCAAGGCTATGATGTCAGATCACGGTTCCGAAGCAAGCAAAGCGCGTTCACATGGAAAACCGACTAATGTGCGCAAAATGCTTCAAAAAATTAATAACTCGAGAACCGTGCACCGGAACAGGGGTGGGTTAAAAGGAAAAATGGTCAGTTCAAAGGGATGAAAGGGCTATAAGGTTGGATTGGATTTCCGTGAACGTAGGGTGCATGCATCTGGCAGGACAGCAGAATCAGGGAATGAAGGAAAACTGCAAGGGAACAACCCCGAAGGTGGGTGAAAAATGGACGGATGGGTGGGGAAGGGACCCCAGCAGGGTAAAAGCAAGGCATGGCATAGAGGCATTAGCAGGTTGAGGCATATGCAGAGGGGTATGCAATGTAGACGCGCAGGGACACGTCCCCACACTTAAAACCTTAACGGACATGGGTAATCGAGCAACAGGGACCTACGACCACTCAACAGACCAACCACGAATGTCCCCACACTTAAAACATGACCATCACTGAGAAACAGAAGGTGTAGGGTTAGAAAAACTTGGCCCATATCGTCGAGAATCAAGGTTGACTGTCGATGGCACGTCCTGTGTCGTTGTCGGCTCTGTAGGAGGTCCCAAGGTATCTTCAGAGCACACATCCTTCGTGGCATGGACCACGCGGCAGCACCCAGGGAGGTAGCTGGTTGAAGGAATCGCGGAAAAGTCGTCAATGGCGAAGGATATTACACTCAACTCACAATCACTCAAATGGAATGAAAGAACAGTCACTCGCCCCATGACTAATATCACTTGAGGAATAATGATTGAAACCCATATCTCACACCCGGTTTAGAAATCGACAAGGGGGATGGTGGAGAGGGAGTATGCCAGGGTGTACAGTTGATGGTGCATTAGTGCATCCAACCTGTTTGGCATAGGTGCAAGGAGGAAGGTAAGGGAGCCTTACAATGCAGTGTACAGAACAGGGTGACGTGTCCTGTGATGACGGTAGAGACCCACCCCGTAGGTGCATAGGGAAACGAGAATGCACCTGACTCCAAGTGTCATAACGTCCCTCAATCTCACCTCTCGGTAATTGATTGAAGAAACTCCAATCACACTCAGCCCACCCTCTGTCTCACGCTCTACTGAAAGATACAGGAGGGCAACCCTTTCCTGAAACCCATTGATGTAATCCTCACGATCACTTGTGCAAAGCTTTTATGCCTTGTGCGCATTTGATGGTGCAAATGTGCATCCCGCCCTGTGCCGGCATACGGTGCGAGAAGGAAGGCCAGGGAGTCTTATGGTGTAGTGCACAGAAATAGATCGTGCTTTGTGCATTGAGAGACCCATCCCATGCATGCAACACTTCATTCACACTTCTTACCTCTCATTTGATTTAAAGGGAAAAGACGGGTCACTCACCCCACCCTCTATCTCACTCTCTGTTGATAGTTATAGAGGGCAACCATACTCACTTCCCCATCCGGTTAGCATGAAAGCTCCGTCACTCAAGGGGTTGTCAATGAAGATCGTTGTGTCTGTTGTTGTCATCAGGGTGTTGAAGATGAGGCACACCTAGGGAGGCAGCCAACAAATCTGGTACTTCAATTGGTTGTAGAAAAGATCGTCTGCGAAAGGGGGCAGACAAACTGATGAAGTTGCAAAGACAGCGCACCATGGGAGGTGGCTTCAAATTTCTTCTGGACCATTTTTGACTGGTGAGTCAGTTATCCTGAACTACGGGGTGTTACCACCTTTTCCACAGCCAGCTTCCCGCCCAAGGATGTTTAACACATTTTCTTGGAACGAGGCCTGCTATAACAACAAATTTCTTCCTTTTCTCCCATAACAATTTTTTTTTTGTTTCTTGTTTGTTTTTTTTTCTTTTCTTTTTCTCCTACTATCGAAGATGTCTCCACCTTTTCTCGAAGAATAGGTCGGCATGACAAGGACCGAAGTCATTTTCTCCCATGACCGATATATTTTTTTTCTTTTTTTTCTTCCAAATTAAGCAAGGGAATTGTGGAAATACCATTTGGCAGAACCCACCTCGCCACTGCCACTGGTGGAAAATAGAGGATAAGAGACCAGGGGCGAAAGGTGGGGTTGAGGGGACTGAGGGTTACATCCATCTCATTAGGAGTGGCTGAAGAACGGCTATCAGAAGTAGCATCATAACAGTTACAATGCCACGTCAACGGAAGAAAGGATCAGGTGACCGTGATTGTCAAGATCCCCAAGGAGGGAAGTACTTCTTTAGGCGATATCCATTGATCAGGAAGGGATCATTAGAGGCATCAACAGTCTGCACTTGGACAGAGCCATTAGGATTGACAGGAAGTACCTTATATGGGCCCATCCACCACTATTAGAGCTTGCCAGGAAACTTGCCAAATCGTGAATCATAGGCTAGGACCAAATCACCTTCCTTGAACTCCTTGTGCTTGATGAAGCTGTCATGGTAAGCCTTACGTTGAGCTTGCGTTCCATGCACTGTAGAGCCATCCTTCGGATCTCATCCAAACATTCCACGTTCAGGAGACGGCATTGCAATGAATCATCGTCCCCCAAACACTCTTTGATAGCCACTCACAAAGAGGGCAATTCCAGTTCAATAGGGAAAATAGCTTCTGTACCATACACCAGCTGGAAGGGTGTCTGTCCTGTTGCTGCTTTATGGGAGGTTCTGTACGCCCAGAGGGCCTCTGTAAGTCGATCATCCCAATCATGACGATGTGCAGCAATCATCCTTGTCAAAATCGAGCAGAGGGTGTGATTCGTGACTTCGACTTGGCCGTTGGCTCTGGGGTAATAAGGAGTGGACTTGCGATGGAGAATCTTATACAACTCGTTCAACTCTTCCATGACTTTATTAATGAAATGAGTGCCTCTGTCACTTACCAGCTCTAGGGGACTGCCAAAACGGGTGATGATATTCTCGTACATGAATAGGGCCATGCTGTTACCATCGTCCCGCTTTAGGGCTCTAGCTTCACACCATTTTGTGACGTAATCCGTACATACGAGGATGTATCTGTTATGTTTGCTTCTGGTGGGAGGATCGATTGGGCCTACGAAGTCGATGCCCCACTTCTCAAACGGCTTCAAAGGAAGAATAGGTTGCAGTGGCATGGCACTTGTTTTGGTGGGTTTCCCCATTCGCTGACAAGGATCACATCGCTTACAGTAATCATAGGCATCCTTATGAATGGTCGGCCACTAGTATCTTGCTAAGTAGAGCCTTCCTGGCTGTGGCTTCTCCTGCAAAGTGGCCTCCACATGGCTTGTCATGGCAAGCCTTCATAACAATCCCAATCTCATCTCCTACAACACATCTTCTGAGCACTTCATCTTTGTCTTTCTTATACAGTGCGCCACCTAACAGGGTGCAGGGGGCTGATTCTAACATAAGCTTCTTCCTTTCCCGACTAGAAATACCAGGAGGGTACTATTGGGTTGCCAGTAGATTGGCAATGTCTGCCTAGGTGTCACAACTCTATAGAAACAGAATTTGTATCCTTTTTCATTAATTTGTCTATATAATGATTTATTAAATTTATTTCCTTTGCACTAATTAGATATAAAGAAAAGTGCATTGGAGCTGGCCACTGATGAGTGGTCACAGGTTATGGTGGACCCACACGGTGGGTTAGAGAAAAGATAGTTCACACTTCCACCTATATGACCCGATTGGGCGCCTGTGACTAGAACTCACGCATATCAGGGTTAGACTCGCACACAGAAAGGATTGATGCCTTGAAGTGTGGGCTAGATCCACCAGAATAGACAGTTACAATCAACAAGATGGCATGATCATGAAATGCTTGTATAATGTGCATGTGTGGGCTGAAAGCTTGAAATGCACATTTCTTTGCATAGGAAAGTCACATGAAGATTCGGATACCATTTTTGCAATGTACACGGAAAAAGCTTTCATATGATACCCATATTGGGGGGGTCCCTAAATTTTAGGAGATCCCTAAATTTTAGGAGGTCCCTAAATTTTAGGAGCCTCGAATTATCCTAAAAATGCTAGTCCTAAAAAATAGGGATGTCATTCTAAAAATAGTAAGTTCTGTACTCTGACTGTGCTTACTAAATTTGGTTGTTTCTATTCTTGACAGTATTCAACCCAAAAAGGAAGGCCATAGAGAAGAGACAAGTGTCAAGACACTTGTCACACAAGTTTCCAAGTGTCCCACCACTTGTCACATCTCATGACATGTGGCTGGACACTTGTCTTGTGCTACTCCACTTTCCCCTTTTGTACTAGCTCTCCCCTCTCCTATAAATAAGAGCTCGTTTTTCTTCATTGATCATCATTTTTCTTTGCTGTAAACTCATGTACAGCACCCACAGATAGCCAGAAACTGGCCCCATCCATCCCCATCATCATTCCCCACTTCTCCATTATCAAATTCTTCCATATTCCCTCTTCTATCACTGTTGTTTTACAAGATAGCAAGCCTGTAAATTCATTACAGCACCTCCTTCTTGAGCTCTTTCTTCCATTTTAGCTACAAGAAGCAAGCTCTATCCATGTACTGCTGATCAACGATGGAGAAAGGCTGAATTCCCCTTTTTCTTCTCTCATACTGTAAAGAAATCAGTTCTTATCATTGCATAATAGATAATGCATGTGTGTTTGTACATCTTTGCATGATCTTGTGAGAGTGAGAATTACTTCTTCTCACTCTCAGGTTGATTGTAAATGAGCTCTTCCCTAAGGGACTTGGGTTGAGCAGAAATACATTCCTTCGGGGGGGGTTGCCCATCTTCAACCCTCAATCTTGTCTCCATTACTTTTACATTTTCATGGCTGTAATTTTGTGAGTAATTTTCATTTTCAGCTTTAAGTGTTCATTCTCTTTTATATTAAATCTCGAAAACAAGCAAATATCATAATTGTTAAGCATACTACGTTGTTCAGGGTGTTTACAGTGGTATCAGAGCTTTGGCTCGGTCCTCACCCCCAACACTAGTAGTGCTTACAACTATAAGTTTGTTTGTTTTCAGCCCTTGCATTGAGTGCTTGAGCATTTTTTTTTTTCTTTAGTCTCAATGGATCAATCGAGTGCTATCCTTCAAGCCATTCAAAGTCTTAGAGAGGAGAATCAGCAAATTCGTGAGCAACTTCTCAAACTAGAAAAAGTTGAGAATCCCAAAGAATTCAAGGAAAGAAGCCCATCTACTTCAAGGAGACAAAGCCATACCAATGAAAGGAGCCGATCAAGAAGTCCAACTACTTCTAAGAGGCAGTCCCATTCTACTTCAAGACAAAGAAAGAGATCGCGTCGAAGCTCATCCTCTTCTTCAAAGTCATCTGGCACCTATTCTGATGGATCCTCTTCTAGTAATGAAGAGTCACACCCTTCTCGTGGAAGACCTCATCATCGTCAAAGGCGTCGACATTCTTCACCCTCATCTCCATCTTCATCCCCATCAAGCACTTCATCATCTTCAACCTCAATATCCGAGCATGGACGAAGGCATAAGAAGAAGAAGAAGACTAAGTCACTATCTCAACTTGAAAAGAAGATCAAGTTCAGTATGTATGATGGTTCCCGAAATCCTGATCTTCTTCTGAAGTTTATTCGTCAATTTCAAATTTTGTATGGTCGTGACAAGTATAAAGAAAAAGAAAAGATTAAGTTTGCAGCTTTACATTTAACTGACTTAGCCCATACTTGGTGGACGGGGTTGGAATATGATCATGCTGCCCCAAAATCATGGCGGTCCTTTGTTCGCATGATACAAAGCCAATTTCTTCCTGTTCATTTCAAAAGAGATGTAAAAATGGAATGGGATCGGCTTTGGCAAAGGAAAAATGAGTCACTTGGTGACTATACCAAGAGATTTTGGGAGCTACTTTTGAAGGTCCAACATTTCAAGAAGATCAGCAGTTCGGAAAAGCTTAGGAAGTTTCAAGGAGGTTTGCATTTTAAACTTCGTACTGCTCTTAATCATTATCATTGTTCTAGTCTCAGGGAACTCATTGACCATGCTGAGACATGGGAAATGGAGCACAATGGCAACAAATCATTCCAAAAGAATGATAAGAAGAGAGTAGCTGATGATGAGGAGTATTCAGCCCCAAATGAAGGACAAAAACAGTGGCAAAAGCAGCCACCATCAAATCAAAAGAAGATGAAGCCCTATGCACCTCCTAATGCTCCTCAATTTTGCTCCAATCTATACCCACAAGCAAAGCAACTTTCCGAAGAAGAAAAGCAATGCTTCATGAAAGAAGGGAAGTGCTTTAAATGTGGACAAACAGGCCACATAGCGAAGCAATGTCCAAACAAGGGACAAAGCAAGGTTTCTGACAACAAGCCTAAGTCGCCAGTGAAAATCAATGCTATCAGTGATGTAGTTGCAAACACAACTCACACTCCAGAGACACGCAAATTATTAAAAGCTTGGGGACAGTTGCAAGGTAAGCAAGCACTATTCTTGATAGATCTTGGGGCGAATGAAAATATCATTTCCTTGCAATTAGCTAAAGAGCTTGGATTAAAGAATGAAGAGATGGACAGTCCGGCAGAAGTTCGCCAAGCTTTAAATGCTGATGAAGGTGACACAGTGAAGACTGTGATACCCTACATTGGCAAGCTCAAGTTTCAAATTCAAGGCTACAGTGACGAAGATACCTTCTGTATCGGAGACCTTGATGGTTGCGATGTGATTCTTGGCATGCCCTGGAATCATAGAGTAGATTCAACCATCTTCTCTCAGAAAAAGAAGGTAGAACTCACCAACAAAGGCAAGAAGTACGAGATCCAAGCTGGAGTTTCTGGAGACACCATACCTATGGTAAGCCATATGCAAGTCTCTAGAGCAATTAAGGATTGTGTTCAATGTTGTCTGCTTTATGTCGCTGATGTAAAAGATAATATGAATGCTGAAAACCAAGAGCAACTTCAGCTCTTGGAAAAGTATAAAGATTGTTTTTTGGAAGATCTTCCTTATCAGCTTCCCCCAGAAAGGCCAGAAGACCATCATATTGATATTATCCCGGGCAGTTCTCCTCCTAATATAGCACCATACCGTGTGAGCCGTCCTCAACAAGAAGAAATCAGAAAGCAAGTCGAAGACCTACTCAACCGTGGGCTAATTAGGCCAAGTAGCTCACCATTTTGTTCACCGGTTCTTCTTGTTCAAAAGAAAGATGGCACATTCAGGATGTGCATTGATTATCGAGCCCTCATCAAAATCACCGTGAAGAATCGGTTTCCTATTCCCAGAATTGATGACATTTTGGATCGTCTAGGAGGCTCAAAGGTTTTCAGCCGCATTGATCTAAAGAGTGGTTACCATCAAATTAGGGTAATACCACAAGATGTACACAAAACTGCTTTCCGCACTTCATACGGTCTTTATGAATTCTTGGTGGTTCCTTTCGGATTAACCAATGTACCAGCCACCTTTAATCGAATGATGGAGCGCATCTTTAGAGAGCATCGACAATATGTCGGTGCTTTCTTTGATGATATTCTTGTCTTTAGCAAGAATGAAGAGGAGCATCATCAACACTTGGAAATTGTTCTACAATTACTACAACAAAATCAACTCTTGGTAAATGGTAAAAAGAGTGAATTTTTCATGCATAAAATAAATTACCTTGGGCATGTCATCTCTTTTGAAGGGATTCAGATGGATCCTGAAAAGATCAGGATAATCCAAGAATGGCCTCATCTTCGTGATGTACATGAGGTGCGATCGTTTCTTGGCTTATGTTCTTATTACCGCCGCTTCATCAAGCATTTTGCACATATGGCTTCTCCACTTCATGACCTTACAAAGAAGAAGATCTCTTTCCAATGGAAGGAAAAAGAGAAGGCAGCCTTCACAAGGCTGAAAACAGCTCTTACTTCTGGACCTGTTCTTATCATTCCAGATCTGGTAAAACCATTTGTGGTGGAAGCAGATGCTTGCGGTGATTGTATTGGTGCAGTGCTAAATCAAGAAGGCCATGCCGTAGCCTTTGAAAGCCGCCGTCTAAATGATGTGGAGAAAAGGTATGACATTTATGAAAAGGAGCTCTTAGCAGTGGTTCATGCTTTAAAGATATGGAAACATTATCTTTTAGGCAATGAATTCCTTATTAAAACCGATCATCAAAGCTTGAAGTATTTCAAGACTCAAAAGCATTTGCAGGAGAAACATGCAAGATGGGAAAATTTCTTGTCTATGTTTCATTTTCAAATTATGTACACTCCAGGGAAACAAAATGTAGTTGCTGATGCACTTTCTAGAGTGCCTCGCATTGCAACTATTACAGTGGCTCATCATGAAGATTTTCAAACGATGAAAAATACTTATGATGAAGATACTGATTTTACAGCAATTTGGTCAAATTTACAGCAAGGAGGTTCTCATCCAGATTATTCCATCAAAGACGGTTACCTTCTCATGAACAATCGCCTTTGTGTCACTCTTCCTGTTCGACAAAAGGTGCTTAAAGAAAGTCATGAACCCCCTTATGCAGGGCATAGAGGGAGGGTAGCCACTCTAAGTGCAATTGAGCGCTACTTTTATTGGCCAACATTACGAAAAGATACACATAACTTCATCGAGGCTTGTCTGGTATGCCAAAAATCCAAATATGATAGGCAGAAGATTCCAGGATTGTTACAACCTCTTCCAGTGCCCAAAGATCTATGGGAATCTATCACAATGGATTTCATCTCAGGTATTCCAAGAACACCTCAAGGTCATGATATGATTTGGGTCATAATTGATAGATTCAGCAAACAATCACATTTTATTCCATGTCATAAAACATTGAAATCCGCACAAGCTGCAAGGCTTTTCATTCAACATATCTTCAGATTACATGGTATGCCTTCTGAGAGCATTTCAGATAGAGACTCCAAATTCACAAGTAACTTTTGGCGTGCTTTATTTGAGAATTTGGGAACCACTTTAAAGTTCTCTTCAGCTTTTCATCCTCAAACTGACGGCCAAACAGAGGTGATGAATCTCACTCTTTTGGATATGTTGAAAGCTTATGTTAGTGAACATAAGTCACAATGGGAGAAATATCTTCCATTATTGGAGTTTGCTTACAACAATACAGTGCACTCATCCACAGGGAAAGCTCCAAATGAAATAGTACAGGGTAAAGTGATTCCCCCTCCAATTATTCGCACTAAAGATAAGATTTTTGCTGCTGATGAGTTTGCTTCAGATTTAAAAACCACAATGGATCAAGTTCGAGCCACTATCAAAGTTTCCCAAGAGCGACAAAAGAAGCAAGCAGATAAACGAAGAAGACCTTTGGCTTTTGAAAAAGGTCAATATGTCTTGCTAAAGTTTGATAAAAGCAGGCTCAAACAAGGTTCTGGTCAAAATTCATCTTTTCCAAAGCTCTCCAGTAGATACTTTGGACCCTTCAAAGTGATTGAGAAAATAAATGAAGTTTCTTATCGACTTGAGCTTCCTACTCATTGGAAAATACACAATGCTTTTCATGTAAGTTTTCTAAAACCTTACATAGGACCAGAACCAAAGGAACCCATTACTGAAGATCCCCCAGAAGTTGAAGAAACAGAGCAACTCTTGGAACCTGAAAAGATTTTGTTTCTCAAGGATCGAACCACGAGAAGTGGCCTTGTGACACGAAAATTCTTGCTAAAATTCAAGAATCTACCCACAACAGATGCACAGTGGGTAGATGAAAAATTCATGAAGGATTACCCAAATATTCTACAACAATATCAAGAAGCTTTTCAGCTGAGGACAGCTGAATAAAAGCCAGAGGGCTGTCACAACTCTATAGAAACAGAATTTGTATCCTTTTTCATTAATTTGTCTATATAATGATTTATTAAATTTATTTCCTTTGCACTAATTAGATATAAAGAAAAGTGCATTGGAGCTAGCCACTGATGAGTGGTCACAGGTTATGGTGGACCCACACGGTGGGTTAGAGAAAAGATAGTTCACACTTCCACCTATATGACCCGATTGGGCGCCTGTGACTAGAACTCACGCATATCAGGGTTAGACTCGCACACAGAAAGGATTGATGCCTTGAAGTGTGGGCTAGATCCACCAGAATAGACAGTTACAATCAACAAGATGGCATGATCATGAAATGCTTGTATAATGTACATGTGTGGGCTGAAAGCTTGAAATGCACATTTCTTTGCATAGGAAAGTCACATGAAGATTCGGATACCATTTTTGCAATGTACACGGAAAAAGCTTTCATATGATATCCATATTGGGGGGGTCCCTAAATTTTAGGAGATCCCTAAATTTTAGGAGGTCCCTAAATTTTAGGAGCCTCGAATTAGCCTAAAAATGCTAGTCCTAAAAAATAGGGATGTCATTCTAAAAATAGTAAGTTCTGTACTCTGACTGTGCTTACTAAATTTGGTTGTTTCTATTCTTGACAGTATTCAACCCAAAAAGGAAGGCCATAGAGAAGAGACAAGTGTCAAGACACTTGTCACACAAGTTTCCAAGTGTCCCACCACTTGTCACATCTCATGACATGTGGCTGGACACTTGTCTTGTGCTACTCCACTTTCCCCTTTTGTACTAGCTCTCCCCTCTCCTATAAATAAGAGCTCGTTTTTCTTCATTGATCATCATTTTTCTTTGCTGTAAACTCATGTACAGCACCCACAGATAGCCAGAAACTGGTCCCATCCATCCCCATCATCATCCCCCACTTCTCCATTATCAAATTCTTCCATATTCCCTCTTCTATCACTGTTGTTTTACAAGATAGCAAGCCTGTAAATTCATTACAACACCTCCTTCTTGAGCTCTTTCTTCCATTTTAGCTACAAGAAGCAAGATCTATCCATGTACTGCTGATCAACGATGGAGAAAGGCTGAATTCCCCTTTTTCTTCTCTCATACTGTAAAGAAATCAGTTCTTATCATTGCATAATAGATAATGCATGTGTGTTTGTACATCTTTGCATGATCTTGTGAGAGTGAGAATTACTTCTTCTCACTCTCAGGTTGATTGTAACTGAGCTCTTCCCTAAGGGACTTGGGTTGAGCAGAAATACATTCCTTCGGGGGGGGTTGCCCATCTTCAACCCTCAATCTTGTCTCCATTACTTTTACATTTTCATGGCTGTAATTTTGTGAGTAATTTTCATTTTCAGCTTTAAGTGTTCATTCTCTTTTATATTAAATCTCGAAAACAAGCAAATATCATAATTGTTAAGCATACTACGTTGTTCAGGGTGTTTACACTAGGGGGTTACAGTCTCTACCAGGAATAGGGAAGCATCAGGGAGGTCTGGATCATCCTGCTCCTCGTCTACAGTCTGTGGGATACGCGACAAATGATCAGCTAGAACATGGGAACGACTAGGTTTGGTAATTACCTCAAAGTCAAACTCCTGGAATAGAAGGAGCCATCTCATCATTCTTCCCTTCACGTCTGCTTTGTTCATCAGGAAGGACAGGGCCTCATGATCCACATAAAATTTAAAGTGGGTAGACATTAGGTAGTGGCGAAACTTCTCTAGGGCAAACACCATTGCCAAGCACTCAAGCTCTGTCACTGTATAGTTCCGTTTCCTATCAATGACTTTTCGGCTTGCGTAGTAGATCGGTTGATCTAATTTCGAGGGGCCCTTTTGACATAGAACTGCGCCTAAGCCTTCAATAGATGCATTAGTGTGTACATGGAACTCCTTCGTCCAATCAGGAGGTTGCAGAATGGGTGCCTCAATTAGACACTGCTTCAGAGTGTTGAAGGCTTTGTCACATTCTTCCCTCCAAATAAACTCTGCATCTTTCCTCAGAAGCTTGTGCAAGGAGGTTGCCTTTTTTGCAAAATGAGCTATGAACCTTCTGTAGTAGCCCACGTGGCCTAGGAATCCCCTCAACTGTTTGAGGTTGGTGGGTGCTGTCAGAGCTGCGATCTTTTTGATCTTTGCAAGGTCTGTTGATATCCCTTGTTCAGAGACAATGTGGCCCAACAGAAATCCAGAAGAGACCCCAAAGATGCATTTGTCGGGGTTGAGGGAAATCCCATACTCCGGGCATCAGTCAAAGCATTGTTCCAAATGTCCCCAGTGTTCACGGATCAAACTATAGACACAGAAGTCATCCAAATATACCTCAATAAAGTCGTATAGATGATTTTGGAATGCGGCCATCATGACTCGCTAGAAGGTAGCAGGGGCATTGCAAAGTCCAAACGGCATCACTCTCGATAAGCATATGTCCCCCATTTTGTGGTGAAGGTTGTTTTGGATTGGTCTTCTTCTGCTATTTGCACTTGGTTATATCCGCTGAATTCCTCCAGAAGGGAATAAAGCTCATGTCCTGCCATTGTGTCCAACAGTTGGTCTGTGAAAGGGATAGGAAAGTGATCCTTCTTCGTCTTGGAATTCAACTTGCGAAAATCCACACATATACGAAGCTTGCCATTCTTCTTGGGTACAACCACAATGGGTGAGACCCATTCACTATTTGCCAGTGGATAGATGAACTCGGCTTCCAGAAGCTTCAGCAGCTCTGCTTTCACCAATGTGGAATAATTTGGATTCATTCACCTCTGTCGTTGCCATACTCGCTTGGCATCAGGCTCAAAGTCAATATGATGCTGACATATTGTGGGATCAATCCCCTTTAGGTCTTTGTAGGACCATGCAAACACGTCCAAATTCTCTTTCAACAAGTTGTACAAAGTTGACAACTCCTCTTCTGGTAGGCTGCTACCCACCTTCAAATGGCGTTCAGTGCCATCTACATCCACAAAAGTTAACTGCCTTTCACCTTCTACTTTACGGATGAGGGTCCCACGGAGTTCTTTTGGGTACAGATCCGACTCCTTCAAGGGAGTGGTGTCCTCTTCTGATGTCCCACTAGACCCAACTTCTTTTTTTGGTGGAGACTTAGGTTTCTCCTTGAGATGTTGGAATGGGATTAGAGCCGTTTCAGGTTTCGTTTTAAGATTAATTACCTCTTGGCTTGAAGACTCATCTTCTGATGATGCGTCCAGGAACATCACATAACAGGGATCCTCTGGTGCCTGTTGGAATCGTGAGACTGGTGCTTGTTGGAACGGTGCATCATCATCATCTTTTCTTGGCAAGGATGATTGAGGACGGTAAGAGCCATTGCTGAAAGATGGCTTGGTCTTCTTAACCCATTTCTTATAAAGATTGTGCATATGAGAAAATCCATTTACCAGACCAAATGGTACCATCGCCATTCTGTCCCACAGCATGAGCTCGTCTGCTTCTGATGCTTCTGGAACTTCTTCTTCATATATATCCTCTTCAGGTGGGATAGACTCTTCCGTCTTGCTTTCATAACCTTCTTTTTCAATATCATCTCCATCCTCTTCGGTCTCTGTCTCTGTCTCTGTCTCTATCTCTATCCTTGTCTCTGCTATGGCCATGTAACAAGGAGAGCACTACATCCATGCTTCTATCTTACTGTTAGAGGTAATTTTAGAAGTCGTTCCTGGTTCAGGCGGGAAGTATTCACCCTTTGTCAAAGGCTTTGCATCTTTTGGGAGTTGGCTTACAGTATCCATTGTTAAGAAACATGCCACTGTTTTCTTGGGAAGGATCTGTTTGACAGCATCTTCGTCTGCTGATGTTCCATCTATAGCCTCATTAGGGGAGTCACAAGATAATTCCAAGGAGGTGGATCCATGTCCTTTTTGAGCACCATATAGCTTCAGCACCACTTTGTTAGATCCTCTCCCTAAGGTCAAGGTTCCTTTGAACCAATCCGTCCTTGCTCTGGCTTCAAAAAGCCATGGTCTGCCCAGTAATAGGGGGTAGGATGTACCATAAGAGTTTGGCTTCACCACCAGATAGGTTAGCCAATAATCTCTTCCAGCCACTATAGTCTTCACATATGGGAGAATGCCCAAAGGCTTGATTCTGCTCTGATCCACTAGTCTGATGAGCCATTGGGTGGGTTGCACACCTTGTAGGCCTAGATCCTTCATTGTCACATCCATCATAATGTTCACTGAGGAACCTCCATCAATCAGTGCATTTGCAATAAAGCAACCTTCAATCCACATGCCAGTCTCCGGGGTACCCGGATCTAGGAAGGCGTTAGCCACGTCCACTTCTTTTACAGGCTCTGGAGCTTTATTCGACTTTGTTGCTGTTGAGGGAGCAATCCTTAAGCCACGTCTTCTTGTCAGTATACTTTTGAACCTTTTTCGGCAACTGGAAGACAACATCAATAATTGTCGGAATGTGAGGTTTGGTTTAAAGGTATCTAGATCTCTGACCAGGTCATATTCCTTAATAGGATCCACTGGCTTCTCTAACCAGTTAGAGAATGGGGCAACACCCATTTTCATTTTCCTTTTTTCTTCCAACTGGGGCATCATGGGGACTTCTTCTGCCACTTGTGGCACTTCCTCCTCTTCTATCTCCTTTACCTCTGGTCTTGTCTTTGGAATTGTCTCTGTGACTCTCTGTGGCACTGTAGTGCTCTGTACGGCACTGTCAGGCTCTGTTCTCTCCTATTCTTCTGTTGGAAGATTGAACTTTACTGTTCTGGCAGGAGGATTCTTTTCTTTCTGGATAGGTGGTTCCTTCTTCTTTGCACGCGTGATGGTAGCAACTTCCAATTCTACTAAATTGGAGGTAGGCTCTTGGGCCTTGGCCGGACTATCAGTAGCACTGTTTTTCACTAGGGCTTTTGCAGTGTGGCCTTTTCCTTTGCATCGACTACATAAGGGCTTGTAATCCATTGACCTTCTGGGATTTGGACAATTTGGTGAAATGTGTCCCTTTTCTTCGCATCTGTAACACTCCACTTCTGATCTTTGACCACTGCTAAATTGTCTTCCTCTGTAACTTTGAGAGGGAAACCTCCTTGGACCAAAATTAGGACCACACTCTCTAGGCTTGGGTCCAATATCCTATGTTGTCATTTTAGATTCCAACAAGTTGAATCTTGTGTCTTCTTCCTTCCCTCTCCTATCATGCATCTCCTTGAGAGAGCAAATATCCTCTATATGGTTCTTTCGCAAACAGTAGGAACAGAAAGCTCCAAGGACTATTGGCTTTCGTGTACATTCACTGGCTAAATGGCCTGCTTGATGACACTCACCACACTAAGTATTTGACCACATCACATCTCTTCCTGCTCCTGCCACATTGGATATGCTAGCGGTATTCACTTTTAGCATCTATAGCTGCTCTGTAATCACATCCATCAACTCCTTTTTGATATTTGCAACTGAGTTGGATAAAAAATCCTTCAAGCTTTCTCCTCCTGAGGTACTGGCAGTAGGGTTTTGAGGAGTCTCTGTAATCACTGCATAAACAGGTTGGGCTGATGCAGAGGGGTCTCTGTTCTGATACTGATTCAGAGCTCGTATTTGAACTATTGGCTGTTGGCTCCAGTTGGTAGGGTTCCACTGTTGCTGCTGATTTGGCATTGGAAAAATTGGTTGGGACCATTGTTGTGGTTGAACCATCATTTGAGGCATTGATTGTGGCCACTGTGGATTTGGTGCATTGTACTGTGATACTAGGGGCATCTATTGGTAGGGGTAGGGGACAATCCCTAGGATTGCATTTGGTGGGTACATCATTCTTGGCATTAGAGGAGGTAGGACTCCTCTTCCTAGATTCATCGCCAATCTAGCTTCCACTTCATCGTATAGTCTTGCACCTTTTGTTGTAGCTTGCAGTGTGACTGGTCTTTGCAGCTCCACAAACTTACGAACTTCTAGTTATAATCCTCTGAGAAACACCCCCTTCTGAATGCCATCATCTAGATTATGGTTAGTCCATCTCTTTAGGATGGATTCCATTCGTGAGACATAAGCTTCTACTCTTTCTCCAGAGGATTGACTTAAATTCATAAATTCTTCTTGCATCCGCTCTTCAAAACCTTCGCGCCTGAATTTAGTGAGGAAGGCCAACTTCAGGTCATCCCATGTGCCAAAATTTCCTGCTACTTGTCTCTCATACCATTGAAATGCCGCGCCCTTGAAAGTGACGGGGAATATTGCTAACCAATGCTCAGGGGTTCTGGCATTGTTAGCCACACATGCTACCATAAACTCTGCTACATGAAGATCAGGGTCTTCATTGTACTCTCCCTTAAAAACTGGCAATGGGACTACATTCGCTGGCTTGTCATCAATATTTCCACGACGGATCAGGCTTGGAAGTGGACCTCTAGTAGGAGGAGGAAGGGCTTGATGTGCCATTGGGACTTCTGTAAAGAGTTCCGCAAGGGCGTCAAAGGCGGCTTCTGCTGCAAGCTCATTCTTAGCTTTGACTTTTGTTTTATCTCTTCTCACGTACCTTTGGACTTATTCTAACGCTTGCCTCTTTATTGCGTTATTCATCAACGCTTGCCTCTTTTATGCCACTGCACAGAGGAAGGTATTCGGTTCTGAAGGTGTCAAAATGCATATGCATACATCTAAACATTGTGGTGGTGCCATCATCATAGTAATGCCAGCTTCTCATGGTTTCAATAGTGTATGTTGTAAAGAACACTCTGTCTACCAACTTCCAGTGGGTTGCTAATTGAACAATTGTCAGAACACCAAGCATCCCACGTATCTTGCTGTTGAGCATCCACGAACAAATTCCAACTCCTTTCCTTCTTATTTTTGTGAACCTCCACAGACCAAGACTCTTGAAGCTTCTTCACAATCTCCCACTTGATGATGTCTGGAAACTTATCAATGAATGCCAAATCTTCCATGGATGGTCATTCTCTCTGTTTCTGCTCTTCAGTTTGTTCCCAAACAGTTTGCCACCAAGATGCAAGTTTCTGTTGCTTCAACATGAAGAGGAAACTGTCCACCACATAGAGCATGCATCATGATGGTGATATGTTTCCGCCATTGTGGGATGAACTTCTTGTGGAAAGTGTCTTTGATTATGATAAATTCGAACTCTTCAGTGGAAGAAGTAACTTTACGAACATCCATTGAATTCTCATCTTCTTGGCAATGCCATTTCCTTCATTTTCAGCCTCTTCTAGTGCTTGTTCATGGCAAGTTTCCCCGACTGCGCACCAAAAACATGGAGCCCCAAGAGGAACACCAAGGAAAAGAAAATTCTCTTGTAAGAAAAACTATCTTGTAATATCAACAAGCTTTTTTATTAGGGTTTATATGATCACAATGAAGAAAAGAACACCAGGCACAACAAATCTTCATGCAGCATCATAGTAGATATCTCCCACGGATTGGATAGAATCAACCATATTCTCCAACATCTTCACAAAAACCATCAAAATAGAACAAAGAAAGAAAAGGAATACACCATCTTTGAATGGAAATACATCACATAGTATTCATCTTCAATGTTTCATAGTCTTCTCTCTCAATCTCTCATATACAATTACACTATTTTGATAGATTTGGCTATCTCTGACTCTCTCTCTCTCCCTCCATCAATAATACATCATATCCTCACTACAATCACTCAATAATAAACCTTAATAATCCTTCTTAGGTCATGGATACATCTCCCAAGAGGTATGTTTGAAATGAAGAGTCACCAGAGCCACTATAGTGTCTTTTCATAGCTCACCACTGTCACTTCACTCCAGTCTTTACTTGAGTCTTCAGCAGCTACTTCTTTGACTTCTTTTAGCTCTTTTGCACTTGTATTTACCTCTTTCCAAGGCTAGAAAACTTTTCCAAGATACTCTCATCCAACAGAACACATAGAGAAGCATACAGAAGGTCTACAGAGGCTCACAGAAGCTCACAGAAGGTTACAGAAGGTGAAGAGAAAGCATTAGAACCACATAACTCATACCAAAACCATTCCAAACCATCCAAAATCACTCAATAAGCTTTCAAACAATCTCAAACCCTATCAATAAATGCTCTATTGTTCCATACAGAGAGAAAACAGAACAAAACAGAAGCTCAACAGAAGCTATTAGGACTAAACAGAACATATCAGAACATCATCAGAACTTCACATCTCTACTAATAAACATCATGAGCTTAATAAAACCATTCCAACCTATCCAAAACACTCTCAAACCACTTCCAAACCAATCAATCATCTCATAAAATCAACCATTCAACTCTCAAAAACAACAAAAATCAGCCAAAAAATAAGTCATTTCAACACTCAACAGAGGTGATCTGTTAATTCCAGCTGATGTAGATCTGGCTTGGTATGTAGGGGATGTGGTCTTACAAGATGTCTTATATGTCAACCATTTAGAATTGAGGATAGATGAAATGTTCCAGTCCTATTCTTATAAAGTGGCTACTTTCCCTGACACTTTATGGCATTCAATGATTGATTTTGTGGTTATGAACCAATGACAGAATACAGATTTTACTCATGTGCAAAGCACTAACCAACTGAGGGTGGATCTCCTAGATTATCTTTCCAAGAACTATCCATTTGATTCATCCTTCTTTGATTCCTACCATAGATGATCTATTTTAGGTCCCTCTGTTTCTAGCTTATTGTATTATTAAATGGCCCATCGCTATGATGCTTATTTTTCTCTTTATCAATCCAACTCAGCAACTATCTTACCTCTTCTTTTTCAACCTCAGGGTTTTTCTCAAATTCCAATCTTTGCTTATTGTTCTTTCATTGAAGATTGAGTATTTTCCCCTTCTTCACCTTGTCCTTTCCCATCTATCCATATACCTTCTACTTTTCCTTCTTATCAATTGACACCTTTCCTAAGTGATTCGATTAAATTTTCAACTACTCCTTCTTTAGCTTATTCCTCATTTTATGATTTTGCCTATCCATCTTTTCATCCTCTTTTACTTATTCCTCTTCCATCTCCTACCACTTCTATTTCTCAACCCCCTCATTTGGTTAGTGGGTACAAAAGGATTTGGTTAGCAGATTTCGAGAAGAAGAGGGGATACAAAACACTCTCTTCGGGAACACATATAATTTTCCATTAATTCCAGGGGACTGGACAACTACTAGTCAAGCATACCAAAGTTACCTCAATTTTTCTCAACAATACTCACAATCTCTAAATCCTTCAGTGAGATTGACAACCCAGTTTGCTTGGTACCTAGCATTTATGCATAGGTATTCCCATAACGATCAAAAGGCCATTCCAAAGATTTATATGAATGTCAATGTGAACATTGATTCCCAACAGTTGGATGTCCTATATTTTCATGCCCTTTATCTCCTAGCAGATACCTTGTTTTGTTAGAATGAATGTGTTGTCTTCAATTCTTTCAAAATCCTCCAAAATCTTTTGTAGATGAGTCTTTATCCCTAGATCGCTTTCGTAATCATTAAGCCTTCAAGAGGGATCATCTTCATTGATACCCCTAAGTGTATCTTCTATGCTTCTTAATTATATATTTTTTTGGAGGTGCCATTCAGATGGTTGTGTTTGTGTTTGTGATGTATTAATTTTTATGTGATGAGTTCGTGCTGGTTGAAATTTTTTTTGAGAGCTCTCTTTTCAACTATTGATGGTGATTGTGGATGGAAAGCCTATGATGCAAAGCTGAAGAACCTCTTATATCCTTTACAAATTTGTCATGACTTTTTATTGACTATAAGATGTGTTAATGAATAACGAAGTTTTCCTTTAGTAGTAGTCTTTGCTAGATATAGGTGATAATTTAGGGTTGTGGTTTGGGGTGATTATTGAAGATACTAAAGAAGATTAAATTGAACTCTTTAGTGAACTTATATTCTTGTTTTCTTTAGCTCTCGAGGACACTTCCTTTCTAAGTGTGGATATATATTGAGAGTGAAAAAAGACTGAAGTTTTGATTGATTTTTGTTGTTTTTGAGGTTTGAATGGTTGATTTTTTATGGATTTGAGTGATGTTTAGTTCTTTTTGGAAGGGTTTGAGAGTGTTTTGAATAATATGGATTATTTTTTGCAAGTTCATGATGATTCTTAGTGGAAATATTAAGCTCTGTGATGTTCTGATAGGTTCTGTTGAGGTTCTGATTGGTTCTGATACCTTTTGTATAGCTTCTGTTTTGTTATACTTTTCTTCTATATGAAGCATGGATTGATGATTGATGAAGGTTGAAATATTTTGAAGTTTTATTGAATAGTTTGTGATAGTTTGGAATGGTTTTAGTATGAGTTATGAGGATCTACTATTCTCTGATGACCTTTGTAGACCTTTTGTAGAGCCTCTGTCTTTGTTTTGTCTCTTCTCTATTCCTGTTCTATTCTGTAGATCTTTTGTAAGTGTTTTGTCGAATGTATGTGTGAATTTGGAAAAGTTTTCTAACTTTTGGAAATGATAAATCTAAGTTCAAAAGAGCTAAAAAAATGAAGAAGTAGTTGCTAAAGAGACTGAAGAGAAGATTGAAGTGACAGTAGCAGTAGTGAGCTATGAAGAGACACTGTAGTAGCTCTGATGCCCTTTCATACCTCGCATACCTCTTGGGAGGATCATCCATGACCTAAGAGGGATTATTAAGTGTCATTATTGAGTATTGTAGTGAGGATATGATGTATTATTGAGAGTGTATGAAGAGAATGTATCTTTCTATGAGAGATTGAGAGAGAAAACTATGAAGACATTAAAGATGAATACTATGTGATTTATTTCCATTCAAAAGTGGTGTATTCTTTTATGTTTCTTATTCTATTGATGGATTCTATGAAGATGTTGAAGATTATGGTTGATTCTATCAAATCCGTGGGAGATATCTACTATGATGCTGCGTTAAGATTTGTTGTTTTCCTTGTTTTGGTCATCAAAAGAATGAACAAAAAGCTTGTTGATGTTACAAGATAGATTTTCTTGTAGTATAATTTCCTTTTCCTTGGTGTTCCTCTTGGGGCTCCAGGGTCCAAGATAACAAAGGAAAATGGGTCTCGACCACTCTTTGCATCACCCATACTAACCATTGCTTGCCATATTAGGCATGTTCTGAGATAAAAGCCCCCATAATCAACCAAGTCCCATCTCATCATTAATAGAGAGATATCCAAACCAGGACCATGGTTGAAGAAAAGGTCTTCTTCATAAGTGAAGTTTGTTATCGAGTCCGCAAACTGATTCCAATAACCTGGAACCAATTTGGTGAAGAGACACTCTTTGAAACCCGTCAAGAAAGGTCATAGTAGTGTGATAATACATAGAAAGAATGGGATTTCATACTGTGTACTATGCCCCATTTAATTGGTTCAATACCAATTGGAAACCCCTCTTTACTAACAACTGACAAATACCCCCCTTCTTAGCAAGATTTAGGACCACGATTAAAACCTTGTATTCCACCATGTTATTGGTAAATCCAACCCCGAGCTAAACATCTAATTTCATCCCGACTCTATGTCAAGGATCTCTAATAACTACCCCTATACTCCCTTTCTTGTTGGGCCTCCTAGACTCTCCATTAAAGTGCAATGTGTATGTCCACTATGGGTTCACATAGCCAGCCATCGTCACCTCTACTCGTTACTATGATAGTAAAAAATTAGCATATTTTGAAGATGTACTAAAGGCTTCATCCCACCTTCTTTGTTGAATATAACAGGGATGATCTTTAGAATTCATAAAGCAGTGATGATAGAAGACTTTGATTTCCTAGACAAAATACTAATTCTTTTGGCAAAGCAAATTGACATATAATCTACTCTAATAGGCAACTGATAGTCTCTTTTGCATCATCCTTCCTCATCACTCATGCTTCCCACCACTTTGTAAAGTAGTTAGTTGCCACTATGATATATGATCTCTTCTGTGTAGAAGACGACGGGGTAATAGGACCCACAAAATATATGCCCCACTTCTCGAATGGATATATAGCCATAATAGGTGTACGTGATTGCTTCCTATTCTCCCTGTTGTCATGTCATTGACAAGTATCTCATCTCTTAACATACTCAAATGCATCTTGGAAAATGGATGGCCAGAAATATCTGGCTCTTAAAGATTTTTGGGCAGTCAATCGTCCAGCAAAGTGCCCTCTATAAGCGGAGTCATGGCACTCTTACAAAATAAGTGGACCCTCATTAGACATCACACATCGGCAATAGATATCATCCATCCCCTACCAATATAGTGCTCCTACGATCAAATAAATTTTCAAAGCTTGTTGTCTAATTTTCCTCTTTTATGATTTTGATAAAGTAGCTCCAACCTCTCCCATTGATAGATAATGCATTATAGAAGCATACAAAGATGGGATTGAAGCCGTATCAATTTTAAATATTTTCTTAGTATCATTTTCTTTAGCCAAAGTCTCTTTCGGCTCCCCGAAATCCACAAGACATTTCACAATACCCTGCAACTTCAGTGGCTTACTCTTGATCTCATAATCATACTCCTGCAAAGTGATTAACCACTTTCAGGTGGTTGTAACTTGTTCATCAGAAAATCTAAGTCATTCCGCTTTTGTATAGAAAACTACCTTCTCATAGAGGATGTAGTGCTTGAATTTTTTAGTCGCGAATACCATTGCAAAAGGCACAACTTCTCCATGTAGGTGCAGTTGATTTCTGATATGCCCAACTTTCGACTAGCAAAGGCTATCGGGTGATACCATTTTTCCTTCTAGATTTGGTCTAAATAGTAGCTAATACTATGCATGGTGGTTGTTGAAAATATGTAGAACACTTTGCCCCTTTTAGGTGCTTTTACTAGCTCCTGTTTCACGTCATCAAAAGCTACCTTACAAGGGTCGCTCCATACAAATAGATAGATAAAGAATAACAAATTTGTTAGCGGAAACGTTCTTTTTGCCATGGAATTTATGAACCTTCGATTAGTACCATACTGATGAAAAAAAATTGTGTACTTCCTTCGGAGTGAGTGGTGGACTCATGGCGACTATGACCTTGATCTTTTTAGGGTCAGTCATGATCCCTACTGAACTAACCACATGGCCTAGCAATAGCCCATAAGCCACCCCAAAGACGCACTTTCATGGATTAAGAGCTATGCAAAATTGTCTTCAACACTCAAAACACTTTCTTAAAATAATCAACTGCCTTTCTCTTATGGTGGCTACTCCCAGGTCATCGATAAGCACTTTAGACTCCTCCAGGGATATGTCACCAAAGGTCTTTTCTACTGTTCATTGCCATGAACCAAGTGCATTGCATAGTCCAAAGGCCATCACATGGTACGCAAAGGTACCAAGGATAGTAATGAGAGTTGTTTTCAACTTATCTTCTTCTCTAATTGCCATCTAGTTGTATCCCACAAAGTACTAGCCGATAAATGAATATATTTCCCTACCCACGTTGGTCCAAAATTTGGTCAATAAAGGGCAACGGGTAGTAGTCCTTAACTGTCTGCTTATTAAGATCTCTATATTCTACACAAAGCTGGATTTGATTATTTTTCTTCTTCCTGATAGCAACATGTGAACACCACTGAGTGTGCTGAACAGGGAATATTAAACCCGCTTTGTGCAATTTTTGTAACTCCTCGAACAACCTGTCCCTTAGTTCGAAAGGCATATACCTTACTTTTTGACTCACATGATGGCTACCTTTGTTTAAAGGAATGGTATGGATAGCCAGCATGCTGGGAGGAATTCCTCTCAGCTTGTCATAACTCTAGGCAAAGATGTTACGAAATTCTTGGATAAGAGACATATAGTCCTTCCTTTCTTCCACACTGAGCATGGACCCTAATTTAATTGGCCATGAATCATTTGGTGTACTAAGATCCAACTCAATCACATCCGCATCTCTTATCCTATCTTGAGCTTCTATTGGCTCATTTAGAGTTATTTGATAGATGTGACGCTTTGTAATGGACCCTTCTTTTGATTCATCACTTGATGATGTCTCACTAGTGGATACATCTTCTAATATCTCTAATTCCATAGAGGATAGAGGAGCTCTCTCGCTTTGAGGAGACTTAGGATATGCATCTACTACCACGCAATTGGCACCTCTACCAAAAATCAAATGACCAGTAAGTATATCAACTTGATAGTCGAATTGCAAGATCCATGGCCTTTCTAACAATACTTGATAGCTTGGTCATCGTGTGAACCTAATAACCCTAAAGTCCACAGTGCATTCCGCACTAGCAACGATCATAAGGACTTTGATGATACAACCTTTAGGTTGTCTTGAATTATCATCAGCCATTCACAAAATTGTGCAAGCATCCTTTTGGATTGCTAAAACCAACCTCTCCATTAATTCTGAACTCATGATGTTAGCAGATGATCCTATATCTATGATAGCATAATCCACTAGTATTCTATCAATGTAGGCTTCAACCCTTGGGCAATGCTTTTCAACATGCTCCCACTAATCATCTCCTACTCGCGCTATATCTAAAGGTTCTAAGATATACCCCAGTACGTAGGATCTTTTTAAATTCCTTGCATAATCCTCAAGACAGCTTAATCAATTGCAAGAGATTCACATCTAGTTTAACTTCACAAAGAGAGCTTGCCAAATCGAATTCGTGATAATTTGCTAGAGCTCTCTTCTCTCACCACAGACCATTCTCTCCTTTGGTCTTTGAAGTGGATTTGGTGCTTCCTTCTTAGCTTTTGCCTTTCTCCTTGGTAATTCTTTATCATTCTTGGAGTCAGCTTTACTCTCACATGTTTTAGAGATCCCCTTCCATGTCAAGGTTAAGGACTTGTGTCCCTTTGTCATCCTATTTAGGGTTTTCATCGACAGGTTTTACATGATCTTTATCGCCTTCTCTACCCTTTTGACCTCTCATAATGGCCCACTGATTAGAAGCTTCAATGCCATTAACCCGTACAGCCTCAGTGAGGCTAATTCCACTGCCACTAGGTAGCTCCTCTATAGTAGCCTTACATCTTTGAAGTATTTGTTTCGGCCCATCATCTCACTGAAAATTGTTCCCTTGCACATTGTCATGATGTTATGAGGACACAGTGTGAAAAAGTATGGAATGCATCATCATCCAACTTCTCTATTGATCTAGAGAGTCAATGTGATTTGAGCCATTAGTACTAGTGTGAGTTGCATGGATTATCCAAAAATACTAGAATTTTGGATAATTTTAGTCTATTTTTGATATTATTTATTGTAAAAATATAAAAAAGTTAGAAAAATCTTCTAGATTAGGATGGCATGCAAAAAGCTAGTTGCTTTTTTAGCCAATTAGGAGATTTATCATAAAAAAGATAGATTGACGAAATCGCGCACGTCACGATCGCTATAAACAGGCTGAAAACTGCAGATTGAACTGAAAGAAGAAGAAGGAGTGATCTGGGAGATCTATGATCAAGTGTCCTACAGTTTTACCCCCCTTTCGAAGCCAACCGAGCCATCAGATTTGGGTTCCACGTAGCAGAGAAAGAGTTTATTTTTCTGATCCACGTTTTTGGTCTAAGAAGGAGCTCTAGGAGAACTAATGTCTGGAGATTTCTTTTGAGTAGTACAAAGATTCTAGGTTCTTTCAATACATATTGAATCAATTCATTGTGATTTGTTTTTGTCATGTTTACCACTTGGGTATTCTCTATCTTCTCTTCCATCTCCTATCTCTACTTCCTTCTACTTCTGATCCCTGGTGGATTCGACCTTTCGACAAAAAACCCTTCAACATTGGTGAACCCGACATAAAAGGTCGTAAGAAGAAGGAAAGACAAGATGGGAGAATCTTCGAATACATTCGCCAGTGATTTTTTGCAACAGTTGGTGCAAAATATGAATATGCTTATGCAAGTACAACAACAACAACAGGTGATGCAAGCTTTAGCTCAAACACAAAGTGTTGTGATGAATGCTTTGCAAGTAGTTGAGCGTGAGGTGAAGTTATTCAATGGCAGGAATGTATCTGCATATGTACATACCTATGCTCAAAAGATGGAATTCTTTGGAGTGGCTCAATCTACATGGAGCCAGTATTTTGTACGTGTTACTGTTCATGAACTGAAAGCACAGATTACTGAATTATACTTGCAAGATGTTGACTGGGTAGCCTTCAAGAAGACACTTAGGGAAGAATTTTACATTGAGGACACTAGTTTGATTATGCACAAGACTTTTCAGGAGTGGGTTATACAACCCAATAAGGATCTTGTGGCTACAGAATTGTTAAGAGAATTTGAAAGTAGATTTGAGTAGTTGGATCTTGCAGAACGGCAAGCTCTTGCAAGTCACAAAATTGAATTGTTTCTACAAGTAGCTGATCGTGAGCTTCAAGAGAAGCTTGATGATTTTCTAGAGGATTAGAATACAGAGACAGGTTTTAAAAAAAAGTGGAGACATGTCAAGGAAGTTGTTAGTGCGCTTGTGAAGAAGCATAGAAGAAGAGAAAGATTGCACGTCTCTAGCTTTCCCACTGTTACGGGTAAGACAATTGAAGTATCCAGTAAGCCATACGCTTCTTTGGATAACCCTATGGCTGTACCTGCTATTGTTCCCTCTAGGGAAGATGTCTTAGATGAATTGGTCAAAGGGATGTGGGATCTTCAATTGAAGGTTGCAAAATTGGATAAAAAAGGACAAGAGGAAAGGGGACGGGAACCAGCCCCCTAAGCCTGGAAAAAGATGTATGTGGTGTGACAGTTTGTAGCACGAGATAAAGGATTGTGCTATGTATCATGAGGCCTTGGCATGAAAACTTATATTTTGGAAAGATGGCAAGATCCATGCACAAGAAACGAGATTTTCTCTTGCTTTGAATTTCGAAAAGGGAGGTATGCAGAAGTTGTTGGAAGACTTGGCTGTCCGAAATGCTTATGTGGCGGTACATGCTTCTACTTTTGGTCTATAGTTGGATAGAATGCATGGCTAAGTGATGGTTGGTCCAAAGGCTAAAATATGGATACATGCTTTACATGCAGCTGAAAAGAGAAAGGTCACTGATAGTGAAATATCTCATGGAGGGCAAGACATTCGTGTCATAACTAGTTGGGAATCACCAGTAGATGCATATTCAGTGTATGTATATTTAGCAAAGGTACAAAACAAGGATGTACTTGTGGAGCTAGAGAGTCAATGTGATTTGAGCCATTAGTACTAGTGTGAGTTGCATGGATTGTCCAAAAATACTAGATTTTTGGATAATTTTTGTCTATTTTTTATATTATTTATTGTAAAAAATCCAAAAAATTTAGAAAAATCTTCTAGATTAGGTTGGCATGCAAAAAGCTAGTTGCTTTTTCAGCCAATCAGTAAAAAAGATAGATTGACAAAATCGCATGCATCGCGATCGCTGTAAACATGCTGAAAACTACAGATTGAATTGAAGGAAGGAGTGATTTGGGAGATCCGTGACCAAGTGTCCTAGGGTTTTACCCCCCTTTTAGAGCCAACGGAGCCATCAGATTTGGGTTCGAGGCAGCAGAGAAATAGCTGATTTTTCTGATCCACATTTTTTGTCTACGAAGGAGCTCCAGGAGAACTAATGCCTAGAGATTGCTTCTGAGTAGTGCAAAGATTCTAGGTTCTTTCACTACATATTGAATCAATTCATAGTGATTTGTTTTTGTCGTGTTTACCACTAGGGTATTCTCTATCTTCTCTTCCATCTCCTATCTCTACTTCCTTCTACTTCTGATCCCTGATGGATTTGACATTTCGACAAAAACCCCTCAGACATTGGTAAACCCGATGTGAAAGGTCGTCACAGAAGAAGGAAAGATAATATGGGAGAACCTGTGAATACAATCTCCAGTGATGTTTTGCAACAGTTGGTGCAAAATATGAATATGCTTATGCAGGTACAACAACAACAACAGGTGATGCAAGCTTCAGCTCAAATAGAAAGTGTTGTGATGAATGCTTTACAAGCAATTGAGAGTGAGGTGAAGTTATTCAATGGCAGGAATGTATCTGCATATGTATATATCTATGCTTAAAAGATGGGATTCTTTGGAGTGGCTCAATCTGCATGGAGCCAATATTTTGTACGTGTTATTGTTCATGAATTGAAAGCACAGATGACTAAATTATACTTGCAGGATGCTAACTGGGTAGCCTTCAAGAAGACACTCAAGGAAGAATTTTACATTGAGGACACCAGTTTGATTACGCGTAAGAGTTTTCAGGAGTGGGTTATACAACCCAATAAGGGTCTTGTGGCTACAGAATTGTAAAGAGAATTTGAAAGTAAATTTGAGCAGTTGGATCTTGTAGAATAGCAAACTCTTGCAAGTCAGAAAATTGAATTGTTTCTATAGGCAGCTGATCGTGAGCTTCAAGAGAAGCTTGATGATTTGCTGGAGGATTAGACTACAGAGACAGGTTTGAAAACAAAGTGGAGACATGTCAAGGAAGTTGTTACTGCACTTGTGAAGAACCATAGAAGAAGAGAAAGATTGCATGTCTCTAGCTTGCCCTCTGTAACGGGTAAGATAGTTGAAGTATCTAGTAAGCCATCTGCTTCTGTGGCTAACCCTATGGCTGTACCTACTATTGTTCCCTCTATTAGGGAAGATGTCTTAGATGAATTGGTCAAATGGATGCGGGATGTTCAATTGAAGGTTGCAAAATTGGATGAAAAAGGACAAGAGGAAAGGGGACGGGCAGCAGCCTCCTAAGCATGGAAAAAGATTTATGTGGTGTGACAGTTTGCAGCACAAGAGAAGGGATTGTGCTGCCTATCAGGAAGCCTTGGCACTAGAGCTTATCTTTTGGAAAGATGGCAAGATTGATGCACAAGAAATGGGATTGCCTCTTGCTTTGAATTTCAAAAAGGGAGGTATGCAGAAGTTGTTGGAAGACTTGGCTGTCCGAAATGCTTATGTGGCGGTACATGCTTCTACTTTTGGTCTACGGTTGGATAGAATGCATGGCCACATGATTGTGCTTCCTTTAACTTTAGCCTATAACCTTGAAGGAAATGGAAAAAGTGAAAGAGGTCATTCACCTATTGTGAAGGCATTGGCAAAAGCATGTGGAGAGAAGGTAAAAGAGTGGCCACGATTGCTCCCTTATGCTTTGTGGGCTGACAGAACAACTCATAGTGCTGTTACAGGATAGATGCCTGCAAAATTGATGTATGGTCAAAAACCTATTATGCCGCTAGAAGAGATGACAATCACATGGAGTATATTACCTTGGGAGGAGGAGTTGAATCAAGAGGAGTCATTGGCCTTATGCATTAGACAGTTGCAAAGAAAGTCAGAAGACATAGAGGCAACAACTGCAAAGGTAAGGGCAGCAAGGATACAGAACAAGAAACAGTTTGACAAAAGACATAAAGTGAGACCAGGAACCATGTAAGAAGGGGATTGGGTATTGGTTTATGATAGTAGTTTAGATAACCAGCATAGTGCCATGCATAAAGTTTCCAAAAGATTATTTGGACCCCATGTAGTAAGACAGGTGTTTGATAATGCTACTTATGCATTAAATGAGCTAGATGGGACAACCATAAAACTTCCGGTAGCAAGAAAAAGAATCAAATTATTCAAAAGGCGGGAATCTAGTGCCTATGAGTTGCCAAAATTGGAAGAAAATAGTGGCTATGATACAGGGGCTAGCGAAGAAGATATGGAAGATGAAGAAATAAAGAATATGGTTGTAAAAATATGAAAAGGTTAGAAAAAGCTTCTAGATTAGGATGGCATGCAAAAAGCTACTTGCTTTTTCAGCCAATTAGGAGATTTATCATTAAAAAGACAGATTGACGAAATTGTGTGCGTCGCGATCGCTATAAACAGGCTGAAAACTACAGATTGAACTGAAAGAAGAAGAATGAGTGATTTGGGAGATCCGTGACCAGATGTCTTAGGGTTTCACCCCCCTTTGCGAGCCAACGAAGCCATCAGATTTGGGTTCCGGGTAGCAGAGAAAGAGCTATTTTTTTAATCCACGTTTTTGGTCTACGAAGGAGCTCCAAGAGAACAAATGCCTGGAGATTGCTTCTGAGTAGTGCAAAGATTCTAGGTTCTTTCAATACATATTGAATCAATTCATTGTGATTTGTTTTTGTCGTGTTTATCACTTGGGTATTCTCTATCTTCTCTTCCATCTCTTATCTCTACTTCCTTCTACTTGTGATCCCCAGTGGATTCGATCTTTCGACAAAAACCCATGGAAGCTATGTGTAGGGCTAAACGTATATCTATGAAACAGGCTATTAAGAAACTGAGATCATTGGGGCTACTAGCTGAGAATGATGGAATTTCAAGCATCTTTTATGGGCTGAATATTACTGACACTATGGCTAAAATGTCAGCAACTATACATGCAAAAAATGAGGCTAAAAACAGAGTGTTGTTAGTATGTTCTTTGGATATGTATGATGTTATAGCATTGTTTGCTCAGCAAGAAGGATTACAATGGGCTAAAGCGCTTGTGGAGACAAAGTATAAGACAGTTGACAAAAAGGTGAAACCAATTGCTTTGCCACTTCCACCAGAGAGTGAGGGTATGTATGAAAAAGTGTCAAGGAAGTCAAGTTTACAGGATCCTAAAGATATAGGTCATCAGTTTACATCTGAAACATCACAAGAATTGAAAGTTGGTGTAGAAGGGTTTCTTTTGCTTGCTGAGAGAAACTGTTTTATGCATATGTTGGCTAGACATGGGAAGGCATTTGCATTTCAACCAAGTGAAATAGGTTGTGTGGATCCAAATGTTGTCTCTCCTATGGTCATATTTACTGTGCCACATGTACCATGGAACTTGAGGCCTATTCCAGTGCCTAAAGCTTACTTACCAAAGCTGATGGATTTGCTAAATGAAAAGATTTGCATGAAGATCTTGGAGCGTTCTTCAACCCCGTACTCAAATCATTGGTTTAGTGTACCCAAAAAGAATGGGGCTTTGAGATTTATTCAAGACATGCAACCAGTCAATAAAGTGACCATAAGAAATGTGGGTGCAGGTCCTGTGGTTGATGAATTTGCAGAGGCTTTTGCAAGCAGAGTGATCTATTCTTTGGGTGATCTTTACTCGGGGTATGATCACTTTCAGCTTGCAATTGAAAGCAAGGATATCACAACCATGAAGTCTCCTTTGGGGTTAGTACGGATGTGTACTCTCCCACAGGGTACAACAAACTCAGTGGCACACATGACAAATGCTATGAATAGGTTACTCAGGGATTTTATACCACAATTGACTATGCCCTTCTTGGATGATGTTCCAATCAAAGGATGTGTAGTGGATGAAAAGAATGAAGAGATGGATGCTCATGGATGCAGACAGTTTGTTGCAGATCATATTGTGGATTGTGAGAGGATTTTAACATGTCTAGAAAATGTGCATTTAACTCTTTCTGGACAAAAGTATATCTTTGGAGTTGAAGAGGTTTTGATTGTTGGGCATATGTGTGGGCCTTATGGGTGAAGGCCAGCACCAATAAAAATAGATGGGATTGATAGAATGCGAGATGTATGCACGAATGTATCAGAGGTGCATAGATTATTGGGTGCATGCGTGTTCTATTTGATATGGATTCCTCACTTTGCACATGTAGAGGAGGCTCTTTATCAACTTCTAAGGAAAGGTCAAAAAATTCATTGGGAAAGGAAGCATTAGAAAACAATGAAGAAATTGAAGCAACTCTTAAAATCTGCTCCTACGTTGAGAAAAGCTAATTGTTCACATGGAAAGCCTATCATTATTACTATGGATACAAGCCCAATCGGGATTGGATGGGAAATTGGGCAAGATGATGAGGAAGGGCAAAGATATCTACTTTGAATGCTCCCAGTCAGTGATTGCAATGGCATGATGAAAGTGATCTATTCATCAAGGTAATAGAGACAATATGCTTTGGTGCAAAAGTATTGATGAATGACAGCGAAGATATCCACATGTAAAAAGAGAATTATGGGGAATTGTGACAACTCTTAAATATGATAAGGAGTATTTTATGGGTGCTCATGTAGTCATTGAGACTGATTGTTTGCCGGTATTGGGTATGATTACTAGTTGTGCTACCCTAGACATTGCTATGCTCTGGTGGATTGCATACATAAAATCTTTGAACCCTGAATTTCAGCATATTGCTACAAGAGATAACCCAGTGTGGTAGACATGTTATCTTAAGCACGTTATGAGAATGAAGATGGGATGATAGATGAGGAGGAAGAAGATGACTTTCTTATGGCTAAAAATGATGTTGCAAGAGTGAATTTAGCAATGCAAGGTGTTGCTATAGCATTAACAGAAGCTTAGACAACAAAGAGAAGAAACTTTAGATGTTTTGCATCTTGTGTAGAAGTGTTTTTGGAAGACAAATATGCAGGAGAGTGGCTGAGAGTTGGTCAATATATCAGTACATTAACAAACAAAGATGAATGGTTAGATGAGGAGCTTAAGAAGATCAAGAGGAAAGACTATGGATTTTTCTTAAAAGATGGATGCTGATGGAAACATGCTAAAAAGAAATAGGGTATGCCATTGCGAGTTTTGGATGAAAGAGCTTCACATGTAAAAGTAATGCAAGAATTTCATGAAAGCTTGTGGGCTAGTCATAGAGGTGTTTGGGGTACTTTTACAAAGATCAAAGAAAGATATTGGTGGCAGGGTATGTATAAGGATGTTGCTCACTTTGTGGAAATATATACGACATGTCAAATGTATTCAACTATGAGACATGAGCATGGATTGCAACCCACATATCCATTGTCTCTTCATTTTAAGTGGGTGGTGGATTTGGTCACAATGCATACAAGTCTTTGGCAAATGAGGTATCTTGTGCTTGCTCGTGAAGACTTGACTAATCAAGTGGAAGGGAGAGCTCTACGTACTAAGACGACAAATGCCATATGTACTTTTCTCTTAGAAGAGATTTTTTGTCGATATGGTTGTGTGGGAAAAATTATAGCAGATAGGGGTGAGTTGAATGCAGATGAAGCTCATGATTTCTTTGGACAGTTGGGGATAAAGCTTGCTTTAACTTCAGCCTATAACCCTGAAGGAAATAGAAAAAGTGAAAGAGGTCATCCACCTATTGTGAAGGCATTGGAAAAAGCATGTGGAGAGAAGGTAAAAGAGTGGCCACGATTGCTCCCTTATGCTTTGTGGGCTGAAAAAACAACTCATAGTATTGTTACAGGATAGATGCCTGCAGAATTGATGTATGGTCAAAAACCTATCATGCCACTAGAAGAGATGACAGTCACATGGAGTGTGTTACCTTGGGAGGAGGAGTTGAATCAAGAGGAGTTGTTGGCCTTACGCATTAGACAGTTGGAAATAAAGTTAGAAGACATAGAGGTAGCAACTGCAAAGGTAAAGGCAGCAAGGATACAAAATAAGAAACGGTTTGACAAAAGATATAAACTGAGACCAAGAACCATAGAAGAAGGGGATTGGATATTGGTTTATGATAGCAGTTTAGATAACCAGCATAGTGCCATGCGTTGTCGTGCTGCTGCGCATTTGAGGTGTGGAATCCACCAAAAAGCTGTGTGTGTGACATTTGTTACTTTGTACATACTTAGTCATTGTGTTTACATTTTTTTTTGCATGGGCTGGAGATCAAACCTTACTATTTAGTAGATGATTTGATGTTCACCCAAAAGCACACCTACAGACCCCATGGAGGTGGGCAGTATAATGATAAACAGGAGACCATCAGAGACAGAGAATGGAGTAGCTGATTAACAGCTTCATGAAGAAAATGGAGAGCTTGGTCAAGGTAAGACGCAGACTGTTGTTATATACTAGTCATTGGCACCTCCTCTCATAAGTTTGAAAGGTGAAGATGAACCTCTACACACAACTGGAAAGGAGTCCCTTGCTACTGTAGAAGATTCTGACATGGTAGCAGAGCTGGTAAGTGGTTCTGCTAGAAGGCTCAGTGAGCTGAGTACACTATGTTCTTTGAGCAAGGATGCTAAGGACAGGCCTGCCAAGACTGATGAGCCCCACACCTGCAACCAGGATGATCGATTGCATTGGGACTTAAATACAAATATGGAAGCATGGGATACACTTACAGAGTTATGTGCAGGTGTGGGACATGAGTGCACACTTGTGTTACCTATCAACTATAGATCCATCTGTGAGCACATGAATCAACAATGTTATTAGGCAAGCTCCTATGTACATCTTCACACGCCACAAAGATGAGGGTTTTGCTCTAGATTGGAGTTCAGTGACTTTGGGGAGACTTGTTACAGGTGACTATAGAAGCGTTATCCATCTGTGGGAGCCTACAACTGACGGTAAATGTGTAATATTCCCACCCGTGAATATTGACTTCCCGCACACGACGTAAACCTTGTGCAAATGTTATCTCTCGTATTGAAATTATCGGCGGTGTATTGTGTGACCTGCACGCGAGAAATGGGGTCCTCCGCATTGGTAAATCAAACCCGAAAGTTTGAAACCGCAAGTCTCACATAAACACCCTCTTGGAAGGGGCAATTTGAATATTCAAGGTAAATTTTTTTATTTTATCCCTTTTTCCCCAGCCGATGCACGACTGGAGAAAAGGGAGTGTGGGAGAGATGGGAGTTGAGGGAGTCGTGGACTCCATGGAGAAGGGGGATCCCATGCAAGGGCCACGTGGGGGAGCCCTTCTCTCCCCCCCCCCTTGCCTATATATACCCCCATTAAAGTGGGGAGGAGGGGTAGAGGAGAAGGATAGGAAAGGCGACACTGTTGCCCACGCCGTGTTGAGGGAGGAAGGAAGCACCATTGGCTGCTACCTTAGTCGTATAGAGGGAAGGCTGCGTGTTGGAGAATCGCAGGAGGGAGGAGGCTGACGTGACCACCGCCACTCCCAAATCCACCGACTGCTGCCGCCACTAGAAATGCCGCCAAGTACTGCCGCCACCAAAAACGCCGCCAAGTGCTGCCGCCATACTTCCCTGCCATCATCCTAATCACCTCCCCTTCCTTCGACATTCCCTCCTTCCATCATTGGTCGCCCTCTCTTCCACGTGGTTTCCAGAAAGTCAAAATCCTATTAGAAGCTTCTTTAAGAGGATTCTAAAGGGATAAGGTCCATAGGCCTTGTCCCTATGTGCCCTTCCCCGATTTAAAACCGCCGATTTAAAACCGGGTGCATTAAGCCCCTATTCTTACGCGAGGAGAAGGTATCGACTCCTGACCGTCTCGAAGAGCAAGAGTAAAGGTTAGAGGGAATCTGCGGGGTCCGTAATCACGTCTACAATGGCTCCCAAGAAGTTGCAAGGCGCGCCTGCGGGAGGTTCATCTCCTAGCATTCAAGTGGACATCTCCCCGAGCCCACAGACCCAGGTTTTTTATGATTTTTGATTTTACGCAAAAGTAATGCATTAGGTATGATAACTCTCACGGAATAGAAAGCACCTATGCATGTTCAAATTTACCAAGCCGAATTAAAAGGAAATTGAGGAAAATTTGTCTATTTGATCGATTACTAGAATTATCTCATGACATGAAATGGAGTTATTAACATTTTCAATATGATGAACGTGAGTTGTCTATCCATCTTACGACCTTAGTATTATGTTGCCTTATCATGCATTTCAAAGGACAAGCCTAGAACACCTACCGCCTATCATTATAGGGCTGAAGTTATTAAGTGTATTTTGATTAGACATGGAAAGAATAAGCTTATGTCGCAATTTAGGAAAAATCTTTATTGTAATGGTTCATGGGGGAAAAGTTGTTAACACCCGTAGGAGGTTATCCGAAAAGTAATGGTGGTGTATCAAAAATGAATCTATGGATTGGCATGTGGCATGTGCTTGCAAGAAAGAATATACCAACACTAACTCTACAATAATCTCATTTAACTACGTTGAAGTTATGAAAGGGTTGCATGTTGCACTTTCATCGTGCATAAAATTCATTCATCAAGTGTTGCATTTGGGAAAGGTTGCAGGATTTAAACAAAGCATGAGATTCTAAAGTGTAGATAACAAGGTAGTAGACACGATTATTTGAAGTAAGTCCTAGTAGATCCTAAGAAAGTTGGTATCCAGCTTATCATGTATTTTTACTTTACCAATGAAAGATAGAGTGAGTCGCATGTTTACATGTATGGTGGTAGTCGAAACTATTTTTCTTCTTTATATCTAGTTTATTATCTCTAGGGAAGGATTCATCCTTGTCGCGAGACAAGCATAGTGAATTACCCAAATCACCTAGCCGCAAGGGATTCGTATGACATGGTTCAGTCAATACGATAGATACCCAAACACTAACTAGGTATTAGCACGTTAAGGATTCGGCCAAGTTTTCCAATTGTCGCTAAGTCGAAACCCTCATGCCCAATGGCCCTAACCACATTCCCGAAATGTTGAGTCAATTGGGTGCTCATGCAAACAATAATCTAGGGTTCCTACCCTAAGGACCAATCGTTCAAAATGATGAAACTCGAATTGAGTTGGAACCCTAGGACTAAACGTTGTCGATCTAGTGAAATTAGGGATGGGTTGGGTAAAAAGACACCCTAAACCCTGCTTCTCGTCTGAAGATAATTCCGTGACCAGAAAACGCCATTCAATAGGTGAAATGATCTCTTGGAATGGAGGCGACACTTGTGCAACAAGTTGCAACGTTGCATAGCCTTGCGATTTGATCGCAAGGAAGTTTTGCCATTCCTTGGAATGAGGTTGGCAGGTTCTTGCGCAAGTTTAACTTGCAAGGGGATGGTTAGTCATCCTATTACTTCGTCCTCATTAGGGAAAATTTGTCAAGATAAGGAAAGCTAGGTATTTTCTTGGACGCAAATGATTAATCAATAAATTAAAGCGACATGGCCGCCAGGATTTACTATTAACAAAACCTAAAGCATTGGTTAAGTTGGGTTAACAGGGTATGACCCTAACCCGAAGACAATAGGAATCTTGCCAAGTTGCAACTGATTCCGGATCGAATGCTGGATGCATTCGGAGAGAAGGATTCACTCCTTAACAGTTTGCCAACTAAACGACCACTGGAATTGATTATGATTGTAACAGTTTAGAAAGCACTGTTTGCATTGTTTGTTCAAGGAACTAAAGGTTGAAAGATATATAAATGCTTCAGGTTGAAGGCCTGAAGGGAGTGGTAGCTCAGTTACCCCCGACTGCCTACCTGACCCTAACCAAGGGGGTTGTTGACCGCGCCGGGAACGTGGACCGAACCCGCCGCGTGAGGTCTTTCCGTTGAGCTCTACTTAGAGCAGGAGGACGCTTCGGTGCCAGGGGGGGACTCTGGCCGTAAATCCCTCGCCTTCCGGGTCCTGCACAAGAGGCTAACGTGACTCGGGATTGGATCTCGAGGCCCGCATACTAGTCTACGGGCAGAAGCTTGGAATAGTGATCCCTAGCGGACCATTGATAGCCTTCGGGCGGATTATGAACAAGCCTACGGGCGGAACCTTCTGTATTTCAAAGGTAAAATGATGATATTATAATAAAGAAGTTGTTTGATATTTTTTTTCTATGTCACGTGATAAGATTACGTGAAGGAACCAGTGCTTAACAGGGCTAATCAAAGAAGCTGTTTGTTATATGTCAAATTAATGTGTTAGGTAATTACATAACTAAAACAAACCGAGGAAAGTGCGGAGGATGGACCATGGGTCCGTCCTATGGATGGGTGGTCCCGGTTAGCCGGGAACTTTTCTCAAAAATCTTGAAAACAACCGGATGATCATCATCATCAAAACAAACACGAAGACGATGACCTAGAGGTACATCCTACCCGATTTACGCTGTTTTAGGGGAATGGAATGGGACTAAGCCTTATGGCAGAGAGGTTGAGCCTTGCATCCCTCTCGTTTCCCATTCTCCTTGAACCAAGTGCAGCATGAATCCGCTTCGGACCTAGCGTTTCTGCGTAAAGTAGTTCGCTTGGGTCTGACGCTAGTTGCTGTTAGCTAATGACCAAACAAGAAAAACCCTAATTCCGGTCGATCCTAAGTGGGAAACGGCCAGGATACTTCCGCTACGTGGCAGACGCGGGAAGACCTAGATTGCAAAACCTGTAACATTCCATGGGAGTGCCGGGCGGAGTTTTCTAGACATCCTTCCCGATGGACTGCTAAGACGTGTCCTAGATGATTCTAGTGGACATGTTACAGTTGGTATCAGAGCCGACCAACGACATAATTGTTTTTATAAGATCTCAATAAAATGAAGGAAAAAAAAAATTTGTTGCTCATCGTCAATACTGTCTTGCAGAACTATGAAGCGTGGAACAAGTTTTTGGTGTTCCGGATCATGTTTATGACTGCAATGCATTCTCCGCATTATAGGCAGAGAATTGAAATGATGAACATCCTGGAGCAGATTTATAATCCATCACCTTTATATATAGAACGAAGATGGACTGGGTCTTCAGGAATCTACTACATAGCTGCCCACCGGTTCGCGTATCTACAAACCAACCTAAAGAGGATCAAGTGGTTGGAAGATTTGAAAATCGTGAAGCTGTTCATTTTTGTGGAAGCTCACGTAAATTCGACTTTACATATTCAAGGTCGGAGGGTTGAATTGAACTCATATGTATATGAGGAAGTAACCCGTGTAATCCCAGCTGACAGGATTAAGGTGTTGGGCCGCCATGGGAAGTATGGATTCCAGCGGAAAGGATATCCTGAACTTCCGATGAATTATCGATTCCTAAAGATTCATGACCCAAAACCCTACTATTACACAGTTCCTGTAGACAAATCCAATACAATGTTGTTCTCCCCAAACTAAATGTAATGATTGGATTATCACCGCACGAGATGTTGTATAAGGCTACGCCCATGTAAATATAAATAAGGACTTCTTTTATCAATATCCGATTGTGCATCAGGGTTGTTACGGAAAGCTAAGTAGCTTCATGATTTACGAGATAGCTAAACTAAAGATAAGCTAATGTCAACTATCATATAATAACATTAAGAAAACTTTTACCCAGGCACAACCCTAGGTACAGGTTCCAAATTCGCCCCCTACATCAAGTACCGCTGTGATCCAGGAGAAGAAGTTCCTCCTCAAGCAGATAAAGCCACCCGAGTTTGACGGGAAAGGCAGATTCGTCCAGTCTGATGCTAAAATTTGGATTGAATCTATGGAGGATTACTTCAAAGCAGCTGGTACTGCACCTACCAATCAGGCCATGCTCGCCAAATTAAAACTCACCGGTGAAGCTAGATTATGGTGGAAACAATGGTGCAGGGATCAAGGGACTTCAGAGGGGTCCGTTACCTGGGAGAAGTTAAAGCAAGCCGTGCAGGGGAGATATTTGCCACCTGCATATCGTACACAGAAAATGAATGAGTTCTATGAGCTAAAACAGTTAGGACTCACCCTTGACGCTTACTACTCTAAATTTGTCTCACTCTTAAAGTATGCGCCACAAATGGACACGACGCAGCAGGTGTCCAAATTTTGCGCCGGTTTAAATCCACCTGTAAATACCCGTCTCGAATCTATGCGACCATCAGATCTTCATGATGCACTCATTCGAGCGGCACCTATAATTCAGGAAGTGCAAGCTAGACCGAGGGGTAACAAAAAATTGGTCTTATAGCGACCCGAACAGAGGGCCATTCAGACCCCAAGTTAGGAGAGTTCAAGGCCACAATCAGGGACAAAGGAAGAAAGCAAGGACAAATAACGTCAATAACTTTGTTCCTACTCACAGTAATGGCCGAAACCTCCGATGTTTCCACTGCAATGAACTCGGTCACTTCAAAAGGAAATGTCCCAAGCTCAACGAGGGACACCGTCAAGGTGCAGGCCGCGGTCAGGGAGCCGCCACTCGTGGAAGAGGAAGAACTGCCTGCATTACCAATAGGCAAAGATGTGAAGCAGAAGAAGAGGAAGATCCGACTATGGAAGCGGAATTCGAAAGAGCGACAGTCTATGCCGCTTTACACAAGAAGGGGCCGAATCGCCAGTTCTCGGTGATTCAAACACCGTCGGACTATCAAGGTAAAGGTTTCAAAACCTTGATTGATTGTGGCAGTACACATTCCTTTATCTCACCAGCGTGTGCAAAAAGATTAGAAATAGCCACAGTAGAAGCTCCCACCCTACTTGTGGAATTGGCAAACGGTCGTGAGGTAACTTGTACCAGGCAAACTGCTAAGGAGGAGTTCTATCTGGGAGGAAAGAAAACCTCAGTCAAATTCAGAGTCATGAATTTAGGTATCCATGAGTGTCTACTCGGGATGGATTGGCTTAAGCCTAATGACGCTCACATCCACTGTGGAAAGGGTCAAGTTTCCTTTCGAAACTCTGAAAGGGAGTTTGTTACAACTCAAGGTGAGGCAGGAGTGCCAAGAATCCAGTTAGCCAAAGTATCGCGGATCATAAAAGGGGTTAGAAAAGGATTACCTGTTTACCTGATCAAACTTAATAAATTAGATCAAAGGCAAGAGTTTCATGAGGGACCCTCTTGGCTAAAGGAATACGCTGACGTATTCCCTGAGGAATTAACTGAACTTCCACCTCCAAGAGAAGTTGATTATGAGATAAGGCTAATGCTTGGAGCTGTGCCAATTGCAAAGAGACCTTATAGAATGTCCATACCAGAAGCTATTGAGTTGAAGGAACAACTCAAGCAACTGTTAGATCAGGGTTACATCCGGCCTAGCAACTCACCATGGGGAGCTCCAGTACTATTCCAGAAAAAGAAAGATGGGACACTTCGACTATGTATTGATTACCATGGGTTGAATCAATCAACAGTCAAGAACAAGTATCCTATTCCTAGAATAGATGAGCTTCTTGATCGCCTTCAAGGTGCAAAGATCTTCTCCAAAATTGATCTCAGGTCAGGTTACTATCAAATCAGGATCAAGGATGAAGATATTCCAAAAACGACCTTCAATACAAGATATGGGCACTTTGAATTTTTGGTTATGTCATTCGGGCTTACAAATGCACCTGCCACCTTCAATAGATTAATGCAGGATATTTTTAGACCATATCTTGATGATTTCGTGCTTGTCTTCTTCGATGATACTTTAGTCTATTCTAAACAGGAAGAAGATCATGAACCTCAACTTCGGATTGTCCTTGAGACAATGAGGTCTCATAAGCTGTATGCAAAAATGAAGAAGTGTGCATTTTTCAAACGTCAGATTGAATATCTAGGATTCATAGTATCATCAGAAGGATTATCAGTAGATCCAGCCAAAGTCAGAGATGTGCTTGAATGGCCAATACCAGTATCCGTCAAAGAAATACGTAGTTTTCTTGGCTTGACAGGATGGTATAGGGTCTTTATCAAAAACTATGCCTTGATTGCAGCACCTCTTACCGACTTACTAAAGAAGCAGACTTCTATTACATGGTCAACTCCCGAGCAAAATAGCTTCGACCAATTGAAGCAATGTTTGGTATCAGCACCTATTCTAAAACTTCCTGACCTCAATAAGGAGTTCGAGGTAGTAACTGATGCCAGCATTCTTGCCTTGGGGTGTGTACTCATGCAGGAAGGTCATCCAGTAGCATATTCTTCAAGGAAATTGAAGAGTCATGAAAAGAATTATGCCACGCATGATCTGGAGTTATTAGCTGTCATCCATGCTCTAAAGCTTTGGAGACACTACCTGTTGGGTAACAAGTTTACTCTAGTAACCGATCATAAGAGTCTCAAATGGATTTTTACCCAGAACGAGCTCAACATGAGGCAACGTCGATGGATTGAAGTATTGGAGGAATATGATTTTGAAATCAAGTATCGACCAGGGAAAGAGAATGTAGTTGCCGATGCACTCAGTCGCAAGGCATTCCTAAATTCCCTAATCTTGCAGAATCCATCAACGGCCAGATCTCTGGCTACAAAGGTATCTATGCCAAGCAGCCCTATACTTGAACTAGCTAGAGAGGAAGCATGCCATGATTTGGCCTACCAAACCAAGATAAAAGAAATATCTACCAAGGAGCAGAATCTGAAGTCACAAGCTAAGTATCCGGAATTTTCCATTGATAATGGACTTGTCTACTACAGAACAAGGCTATGTATACCAACAAGCCAGTCACTTAAGCAGAAGATATTATGGGAAGCTCATGATTCCCCCTTCGCAGGACATCCTGGCTATGCAAAAACTCTTAATGCAGTTAGGAAGAGCTACCATTGGGAGAGGCTCAAAGGTGACGTTCTCAAATATGTCACTGAATGTTTGTCTTGCCAACGTATCAAGGCTGAACATGTCATGATGCCAGGAAAATTGCAACCACTTGACATTCCCCAGATGAAATGGGAATTCATCAGTATGGATTTTGTGGTGGGCTTACCCCAAGTCCAAGGGGGATATAACTCCATTATGGTTGTAGTTGACATGCTTACTAAGGTTGCACACCTGATTCCAGTAAAGACAAACTATAAAGCCTCCGACATTGCAAGAGTGTTTATCAAGGAGATATTCAAGTTACATGGGTTACCTAGAAGGATCATTAGCGATCGAGATTCTCTCTTCACTTCACACTTCTGGAGAGCTATCTTTGAAGCCATTGGAACTCAACTCTGTTTTAGCACTGCCTACCATCCCCAAACAGATGGACAAACAGAGCGAGTAAATCAAATCATTGAGGATATGCTTAGGGCTTACTGCTGTCGAGAGCCGAAGAGGTGGATTCAATACTCGCCGTTAGTAGAATTTGCCTACAATGGTTCTTACCAGCAGAGCATCCAAATGACCCCTTTCCAGGCATTGTATGGTCATGATTGTCGAAGTCCCCTAAACTTTTCTGATCCAACCCTAAGAGTTGAAGCTTCAAGACAAATGTTGGAAGACATGGATGACCAAATAAGGTCAATAAGACAAGACATACAAGCAGCCAAAGATAGACAAAAGGCATATGCGGATTTGAAATGCCAAGAGAGGGTCTTCGGAGAAGGAGACATGGTCTTCATTCGTGTACGGCCGAAAAGGAGTTCTCTATCTCTAGGACAATGCAATAAGCTAAGTCCAAGGTATTGTGGGCCGTATAGAATCCTCAAATGCCTGGGACCCAATGCTTATAAATTGCAACTTTCGGATAACCTAAAAGTTCACAATGTATTCCATATTAGTCTCTTAAAAAAATATGTACCCAACCCTAATCATGTACTTGATGACCAACAAATTGTAATGCCTAGTCAAGGAGTCCTTGAACTAAGACCGGATAAGATTTTAGATGTTAGAGAGAGACAGTTAAGATCTAGAACCTTGAAAGAATGCCTCATCCAGTGGAAGGATTATCCCGAAGAGGATGCTACCTAGATGGATGAAAGCTCTCTCAATCATCAATATCCCCAGTTTATCTCGAGATGAGGACATCTCGATTCTTCTAAGGGGGAGAGAATGTAATATTCCCACCCGTGAATATTGACTTCCCGCACACAATGTAAACCTTGTGCAAATGTTATCTCTCGTATTGAAATTATCGGCGGTGTATTGTGTGACCTGCACGCGAGAAATGGGGTCCTCCGCATTGGTAAATCAAACCCGAAAGTTTGAAACCGCAAGTCTCACATAAACACCCTCTTGGAAGGGGCAATTTGAATATTCAAGGCAATTTTTTTTATTTTATCCCTTTTTCCCCAGCCGATGCACGACTGGAGAAAAGGGAGTGTGGGAGAGATGGGACTTGAGGGAGTCGTGGACTCCATGGAGAAGGGGGATCCCATGCAAGGGCCACGTGGGGGAGCCCTTCTCTCCCCCCCCCTTGCCTATATATACCCCCATTAAAGTGGGGAGGAGGGGTAGAGGAGAAGGATAGGAAAGGTGACACTGTTGCCCACGCCGTGTTGAGGGAGGAAGGAAGCACCATTGGCTGCTACCTTAGTCGTACAGAGGGAAGGCTGCGTGTTGGAGAATCGAAGGAGGGAGGAGGCTGCCGTGACCACCGCCACTCCCAAATCCACCGACTGCTGCCGCCACCAGAAACGCCGCCAAGTGCTGCCACCACCAGAAACGCCACCAAGTGATGCCACCATACTTCCCTGCCATCATCCTAATCACCTCCCCTTCCTTCGACATTCCCTCCTTCCATCATTGGTTGCCCTCTCTTCCACGTGGTTTCCAGAAAGTCAAAAGACTATTAGAAGCTTCTTTAAGAGGATTCTAAAGGGATAAGGTCCATAGGCCTTGTCCCTATGTGCCCTTCCCCGATTTAAAACCGCCGATTTAAAACCGGGTGCATTAAGCCCCTATTCTTACGCGAGGAGAAGGTATCGACTCCTGACCGTCTCGAAGAGCAAGAGTAAAGGTTAGAGGGAATCTGCGGGGTCCGTAATCACGTCTACAATGGCTCCCAAGAAGTTGCAAGGCGCGCCTGCGGGAGGTTCATCTCCTAGCATTCAAGTGGACATCTTCCCGAGCCCACAGACCCAGGTTTTTTATGATTTTTGATTTTACGCAAAAGTAATGCATTAGGTATGATAACTCTCACGGAATAGAAAGCACCTATGCATGTTCAAATTTACCAAGCCGAACTAAAAGGAAATTGAGGAAAATTTGTCTATTTGATCGATTACTAGAATTATCTCATGACATGAAATGGAGTTATTAACATTTTCAATATGATGAACGTGAGTTGTCTATCCATCTTACGACCTTAGTATTATGTTGCCTTATCATGCATTTCAAAGGACAAGCCTAGAACACCTACCGCCTATCATTATAGGGCTGAAGTTATTAAGTGTATTTTGACTAGACATGGAAAGAATAAGCTTATGTCGCAATTTAGGAAAAATCTTTATTGTAATGATTCATGGGGGAAAAGTTGTTAACACCCGTAGGAGGTTATCCGAAAAGTAACGGTGGTGTATCAAAAATGAATCTATGGATTGGCATGTGGCATGTGCTTGCAAGAAAGAATATACCAACACTAACTCTACAATAATCTCATTTAACTACGTTGAAGTTATGAAAGGGTTGCATGTTGCACTTTCATCGTGCATAAAATTCATTCATCAAGTGTTGCATTTGGGAAAGGTTGCAGGATTTAAACAAAGCATGAGATTCTAAAGTGTAGATAACAAGGTAGTAGACACGATTATTTGAAGTAAGTCCTAGTCGGTCCTAAGAAAGTTGGTATCCAGCTTATCATGTATTTTTACTTTACCAATGAAAGATAGAGTGAGTCGCATGTTTACATGTATGGTGGTAGTCGAAACTATTTTTCTTCTTTATATCTAGTTTATTATCTCTAGGGAAGGATTCATCCTTGTCGCGAGACAAGCATAGTGAATTACCCAAATCACCTAGCCGCAAGGGATTCGTATGGCATGGTTCAGTCAATACGATAGATACCCAAACACTAACTAGGTATTAGCACGTTAAGGATTCAGCCAAGTTTTCCAATTGTCGCTAAGTCGAAACCCTCATGCCCAATGGCCCTAACCACATTCCCAAAATGTTGAGTCAATTGGGTGCTCATGCAAACAATAATCTAGGGTTCCTACCCTAAGGACCAATCCTTCAAAATGATGAAACTCGAATTGAGTTGGAACCCTAGGACTAAACGTTGTCGATCTAGTGAAATTAGGGATGGGTTGGGTAAAAAGACACCCTAAACCCTGCTTCTCGTCTGAAGATAATTCCGTGACCAGAAAATGCCATTCAATAGGTGAAATGATCTCTTGGAATGGAGGCGACACTTGTGCAACAAGTTGCAACGTTGCATAGCCTTGCGATTTGATCGCAAGGAAGTTTTGCCATTCCTTGGAATGAGGTTGGCAGGTTCTTGCGCAAGTTTAACTTGCAAGGGGATGGTTAGTCATCCTGTTACTTCGTCCTCATTAGTGAAAATTTGCCAAGATAAGGAAAGCTAGGTATTTACTTGGACGCAAATGATTAATCAATAAATTAAAGCGACATGGCCGCCAGGATTTACTATTAACAAAACCTAAAGCATTGGTTAAGTTGGGTTAACAGGGTATGACCCTAACCCGAAGACAATAGGAATCTTGCCAAGTTGCAACTGATTCCGGATCGAATGCTGGATACATTCGGAGAGAAGGATTCACTCCTTAACAGTTTGCCAACTAAACGACCACTGGAATTGATTGTGCTTGTAGCAGTTTAGAAAGCATTGTTTGCGTTGTTTGTTCAAGGAACTAAAGGTTGAAAGATATATAAATGCTTCAGGTTGAAGGCCTGAAGGGAGTGGCAGCTCAGTTACCCCCGATTGCCTGCCTGACCCTAACCAAGGGGGTTGTTGACCGCGCTGGGAACATGGACCGAACCCGCCGCGTGAGGTCTTTCCGTTGAGCTCTACTTGGAGCAGGAGGACGCTTGGGTGCCAGGGGGGGCTCTGGCCGTAAATCCCTCGCCTTCCGGGTCCTGCACAAGAGGCTAACGTGACTCAGGATTGGATCTCGAGGCCCGCATACTAGTCTACGGGTAGAAGCTTGGAATAGTGATCCCTAGCGGACCATTGATAGCCTTCGGGCGGATTATGAACAAGCCTACGGGCGGAACCTTCTGTATTTCAAAGGTAAAATGATGATATTATAATAAAGAAGTTGTTTGATATTGTTTTTCTATGTCACGTGATAAGATTACGTGAAGGAACCAGTGCTTAACAGGGCTAATCAAAGAAGCTGTTTGTTATATGTCAAATTAATGTGTTAGGTAATTACATAACTAAAACAAACAGCTCCTTGAACCAAGTGCAGCGTGAATCCGCTTCGGACCTGGCGTTTCTGCGTAAAGTAGTTCGCTTGGGTCTGACGCTAGTTGCTGTTAGCTAATGACCAAACAAGAAAAACCCTAATTCCGGTCGATCCTAAGTGGGAAACGGCCAGGATACTTCCGCTACGTGGCAGACGCGGGAAGACCTAGATTGCAAAACCCGTAACATTCCATGGGAGTGCCAGGCGGAGTTTTCTAGACATCCTTCCCGATGGACTGCTAAGACGTGTCCTAGATGATTCTAGTGGACACGTTACAAAATGGATGGTTAATAAAGCTGCATATCAAGGGCACACAGTGAGTATTGAAGACCTGCAATAGAGCCCAACTGAAGCAGACGTTTTTGCTTCATGCTCTTTAGATAAGACCATCTACATTTGGGATGCTCGATGCCTGAATAACGCAGTCATCTTAATCAATGCACATGATTCAGATGTCAATGTCATCTCATGGAATAGATGATCAATTGACGATTTCGGATTTATCTCTAGAGAGGGATGCCGAAGAGGAATCTGAAGCAGATGAACATTTTGACAATGGCGACATCAAAAATAGGCCTAAGCTTTTCTAGGAAGAAAGCTTGGCGAACTCCCAAAATATACAGACATGCCAATCTTGTCTTTAGCAAAGACACAAGATCGTCATCAACGAAAGGGAAAAGGGGACTAGTCCAGAAAAACTAGGCTCTGGTATGAGAACCATGTCACAGGCTCTTTGAAAATAAGACCAATTTCTTGTCTCTGTTGTACTAGGTTTGAAAGAGGGCTTTGCTATGAGAACTTTTCTATGAGACCCATGTCATAGTTTCTTTGCAAATCTGGATTGGATTGCATCTCTGAGTAGCAGTTGCAGTAAATCTTTTGTTGTGGGTTGCAACTGCCTACGTGCAGACACAACAAGGTACTGATCTGCAAGGGTGAAGAATCGTGCTTTATAAAAGGGCGTCTCTTACTTGCTATTATATGACTCACTGTCAAGGTTCTGAGACTGTTGAAGCCTTTGATGATCAGCCAAGCAGTTACACATTCCTCGATGCGGGATATTTTTTTATCTGCCCCTCTTACTTTCGGAGGGTGGTCTCTAAGCAGTCGCATTGAGGAGATAGGTTTGATTTGTCGTGCACCAAGTTTGCCTGATGTATCTATGTATCATCAGTAACGTAAGGATTGTTCTTTGTGTGGGCAATGCAAGAGGTGAGGCAAAGGTGTGATGTATGGAGGCACACTGACTCTGTAAGAGGGATACATTATGCCATTGATTTCTTCTGGAATGTATTTGTGATTCGTTAATTGTGCTGATGGATCTTTGGTGCTCTAAGAGGCTGTGCCCAAGATACTTTCTTCGACACAGTCTGTCAGTAAAGGTGCATGCAAGATCAAGTAAGTCTTTAGCTATGATAATTTTGCAGATTGAGAAAGGTATAACAATGACAAGAGATTTATTGTCATCATCCTAATCTCTTCTAACACCTAAGGAAGTAAGTGCCTGCATTTGAAGACCTTTGGGATTGAGGAATTTTGCAAAACATCTTGCACGATTGGAGTCTTAAAGTGCCTACTCTTTGCTTTCAAATCCAGATTTTTAGCACTTTGGATCCAAGCAATAATTAGAAATGGAATCCTAAATCTTCTGTTTCTTGTTCATTACATCACATTGACATTATGTATATGCGTGATTTTGGACATACCTAAGCATCTTCTTAGCAGGACTCATTATTCGAAGCTTTAATTGAGACTAAGCTGCAGTGCGAAGACTAGAATTGGTCTTCTTCTTTTGGAAAATCTCTCAGATGCATGTTAAATCAACAATCTTTGCATTCAATATGAAGATTCTGAAGTTTATTGATGCATAGCCTGATCTTGCTTGATTGATCTTCTATCTTGGAATTTCTCAAGAACCTCTGTGGTTGCGATTGTGCTTTCGAAACCCTTCGACATCTTTGGTGAACCCGACGTGAAAGCGTTGCATTTTAAAAAAATTCAGGATGGGAGACACGTCAGCATCAATTTCAGCCCCTTTTACGATTCCTGCTTTGTCCTCTACTTTGACTTCATCATTGACTTCTGCTTCAAGTACTTCTACGGATGATTTAAAGAAGATTTTGCAGAATATGTCTATGTATATGCAGCTTCAAAATCAGCAGACACAATTGTGTATGCAGCAACAACAGCAGTTACATCAACAACAGTTGTCTTAGCAAATTTAACTATATTTGGAGCAAGAGAATGCAATCAATGCGACTAAGGCGATTGAAGCAGTTGAAAATGAAAAGAAGCTATTTGATGGCTGTAATGTATCGGCTTATTTGAAGACGCATGAGATTAAGATGGGATTTTTTGGAGTACGGGCATGACTTATGAGTAAATATTTTCTTCGCCTTGTCACACCGTCTTGAGGGTAAAAGTGACATATCTTTTCCTTCAAAATTCGCATTGGCAAGATTTTAAGAAGGCCCTAAAAGAGGAGTAGTTTCTTGAGGACTTTGGGATGGCTACACGGCAGTCATTCCAAGAGTGGGTCTACATGCCAAACAAAGGTTTAGCTGCTTCAAAATTGATACGAGAATTTGAAGAGAGGTATAGTTAGCTTGATGCTATTGAACAAAGAGCATTGGATATTGAGAAAGTTGAGCTTTTCTTGCAAGTTGTAGATCCTGCTCTTTAGGAAGAATTAGGAGAGCTTCTTGAGGATAGCACGAAGCCTATGGGTCTTAAAATAGATTGGCAAGATTAGTTTCGACTTTGACCAGGAGGCGGATATGGAAGACATGCCTATAGAATGGATCTATGACACCGATGCCGTCTTTTGCTCCTATGTTTGCTTCTACCCCTGTCATTTCTTCTCTTCCTCAGCCAGATACTTGGCCTATGCCAGTGCCTACTATTTCTAATCCTCCTGTTCCAAGACTGATGCTGGCTCCTTCTACTCCAAAATCATCCGCTCCTTTGGTTCCTTTATCTCTTGATGACATAATCAAAGGCATAACGGATTTGACATTAGAGTCAATATAAGCAGAATTGGTGGGAAAATTGAAAGAGTAGTTTGCTTTGACTATGCCTACTATTTCTTCTAGTGCTCCTAGTGCACCTATGAGTGCTCCTAGTGCACCTAGGAGAGATCGAAGATGTATTTGGTGTGATAGTATGGACCATCAGCATTGCAGGGATTGCGAATCTTTTCAAGATGCAAGGAGGAAGAATTTGGTATTTTTAGGACAAGATGGCAAGATCTGGTTGATTGAAATAGGAGCTCTGCTTGCTACCAATTTTGGGAAAGGCGGAATGAAGAAATAAGTAGATGATATGGCTGCATGTACTTCTTATGTGGCAGCTAGAGGAGATGCTTCTGCATATGGAGTCCAGATTGAGAAAGGATCAGAGAGTAAGTCAGCATTATGGACCTATGCTATGGAGACGGCAAACAAGGGAAAAATTCAGTAGACTGTTTTGACTAGTGCAGTTCTAGCATCAGATCTGAGATAGGTTGGGATTCGCTTGTTGACAGGTACACTATTTATGCCTACTTGGCTAAGTCTCAGGGAGCAGATGTACTTGTTGAGGAGAAGCGTAAGAAAGATGAAGAGAATCCAAATGCAGCTAAAAAGCCTAGAGGGGGTGATTTTGTTACTCCATCTACTGCAGGGCCGTCTTTGAGACCAGGGCCAGAATAACAAATGGAGGATGCTCAAAAGAAAGAAAAGAGGCAAGAGCTTAGACAAAGAAAGAAGCCAAGATTTAGATTAATGTCCAATATTGAGACATATACGGACATGAAAAAAATCTTTAATGACAAGATACTTGGCAGTGAGATGACTTTTACTATTTCTGAGGTTTTGGGCATCTCGAAAAGAGAGTTTCAAGATCAGTTCCAAGAAGTCCTGATAAGAGAAAAAGACATACATTGCCTACTACTGATACATAGGGAGTTTTGATTAGGGAGTTGGATGAGGATGAGGATGAGGTTATGGTTGAGAATGCTTCTGTTTTCCCGTAGACAGAGAAGAGGGTTCATCCTATGCATTATGCTGAAATTGATGAGCCTATCTTGGTACTGCGTAGTCATTTTTCGCGGAGTCATTGGGCTAGGGCAACTACAAAAACAATGGTAAAAATTGGAGAGAAACAGGTGCCTTATGTTGCTTTGGTGGATCATGGTTTAGAGATTAATCTCATAGTTCATGGAGTTTATGAAAGTAATAGATGGCCTATGGATGCAGAGCATGGGTGGCATATGGGAGCCGCCAACAACACTGCAGGTGATTTGTATGCTGCATGTCCTAGTGTCAGAATTTCTATTGGAGATGTAGAGGAGGATTTCCATTTTTTGTGCAGGATTCATGCTCTTACCCCATAATCCTAGGACAGCCATTCATCACAGAGATGCGCATGGAGATGAAAGTAATGGATGATGGATTTGCTTATGCACGGATTCGCAGTAAAGATGGTATGAGAGCAGTCCAATTTATGACTATTTGTGCAAATCATGCTAGAAATAGGGATACTCTTCGAGATGCACCTTTGCCCACTATGAGGGATTCAAGTTTTCATTAGGTACCGCTGTTCCACGAGATGACGGTGGTACAGAGCAGAGGAGATTGGAGTTATTGCCTCCTGGCAGGAGTGTTTTCTCCTCCAATTTTGTGAAATTTTAGCAAACAATTCAATGATTTATCAAAAGATTTATAAGTTGCCTAGAGCTGCTAGGCAGTACATATGTAGAAAGGAGAAAGATTTGAAAAATACAGGTATTTTAGAGGATGATGAGCATATAGATGGAATGTATGATAGATGGAATTTCTTCAGCACTCAACACTTTTTGCTGAGTCATCTCAAATTCTGACTCTATCTGTGACACAAAATCTGAAATTTCTTGAAGCATGTCTAGGGACTGCATTGATATATTACTGTGACAACTCTGCATATCAGCTTTCAGCATATTTTCCATCTCTATCATCATATCTACACAAACCATACTATCATGCATCCCATCTATATGCTCATCATCCTCTAAAATACTTGCATTTTTCAAATCTTTCTCCTTCCTGCATATGTACTGCCTGGCAGCTCTAGGCAACTTAGATATCCTCTGATAACTCATCAAACTGTTTAATGAAATTCCAACAAAATTGGAGGAGAAAACACTACTGCTAGGAGGTGAGAACTCAAATCTCCTCTGCTCTGTACCACCGTCATCTCGTGGAACAGCGGTACCTAATGAAAACTTGAATCCCTCATAGTGGGCAAAGGTGCATCTCGAAGAGTATCCCTGTTTCTAGCATGATTTACACACACAGTCATAAACTGGATTGCTCTCATACCATCTTTACTGCGAATCTGTGCATAAGCAGATCCATCATCCATTACTTTCGTCTCCATGCGCATCTCTGTGATGAATGGTTGTCCTAGGATTATGGGGTAAGAGCATGAATCCTGCATAAAGAAATGGAAATCCTCCTTTACATCTCCAATAGAAATCCTGACTCTAGGATAGGCAGCATACAAATCACCTGCAGTATTGTTGGTGGCTCTCATACCCACCCATGCTTTGCATCCATATGCCATCTATTACTTTCATAAACTCCACGAACTATGAGCTTAATCTTTGAACCATGATCCACCAAAGCAACATAAGGCACCTATTTCTCTCCAATTTTTACCATTGTTTCTGTAGTTTCCCCTAGCCCAATGACTCTACAAAAAATGACTACGCGGTACCAAGATAGGCTCATCAGTTTCAGCATAATGCATAGGCTGAACCCTCTTCTCTATCTGCAAAAAAACAGAAGCATTCTCAACCATAACCTCATCCTCATCCTCATCCAACTCCCCAATCAAAACTCCCTGTGTATCAGTAGTAGGCAACGTATGTCTTTTTCTCTTCTCAGGACTTCTTGGAACTAATCTTGAAACTCTCTTTTCGAGATGCCCAAAACCTCAGAAATAGTAAAAGTCACCTCATTGCTAAGTATCTGGTCCTTAAAGATTTTCTTCATGTCCGTAGATGTCTCAATATCGGACATTAATCTAAATCCTGGCTGCTTTCTTTGTCTAGGCTCTTGCCTCTTTTCTTTCTTTTGAGCATCCTCCATTTGTCGTTCTGGCCAAGTTTAGGGCTATTCCTATGCAGTCCATAGAGTAGAGGGCTGAGGATATACTAGAGGGCAGAATTGCTGATTTACAGCAAGATTTGAGTAGTGCAGAGGATCATAATGAAGCCAGGGTTGACACGAAATACAAGACTGTGGATAAGAAGGTGAAGCCAATAGCTAGACCGCTTCCACCTAACAGTGATCAGCAAATAGAGAGGGCTGCCAAGCAGCCAAATTTGAGGAATCCAGAGCATATAGGCCATAAATTTTCAGCAGAGACTCTTGCTAAATTAAAAATTGGAAATGGTGATTTTTTGCTACCCTCAGAGAAGGAGTGCTCTCAGGATATGCTTGAGCGACATGGAAGGGGGTTTGCTTTCTTCTCACATGAGATTGGATGTGTGAATCCGAATATTGTTGCTCCTATGGTGATCTTTACTATTCCTCATATTCCATGGAACCTCCTACCTATTCCAGTGCCTAGGGCACACCTGCCAAAGCTAGTTGACTTGTTGAATGAGAAAATCAGGATGGGAATCCTAGAGCCTTCATCTACACCATACTCAAATAGGTGGTTTACGGTTCCAAAGAAGAATGGTACTCTCCGATTTATACAAGACATGCAGCCAATAAACCGAGTTACTATCAGGAATATTGGTATAGGTCCAGTTGTGAATGAGTTCGTAGAAGCATTTGCTGGACGTGCCATCTATTCTTTAGGTGACTTGTATTCGGGATATGATCAGTTTCATTTGGCCTTGGAAAGCAGGGACATAACCACTATGAGAACTCCTATTGGGCTTGTCAGGATATGTACCTTGCCTCAAGGTGCCACTAATTCTGTTGCGCATATGATGAATGCCATCCATAAGGTCCTTCGTGAGTACATATCTCAGCTTACCATGCCTTTCTTGGATGATGTGCCCATTAAGGGGTGTGCAGAAGAAGAGAAGAATGAGAGTCTAAATGAGCAGGGATGCAGATACTTTGTGGTTGATCATATTGTAGCTTATGAAAAGATTTTGGCCAGGTTAGAAGAAGTGAACTTGACACTATCAGGACAAAAATTTGTTTTTGGAGTAAATGAGGTCGTCATTGTTGGACATATGTGTGGGTATTATGGTAGGAAACCTTCACCTGAAAAGGTAGATGCTATAGGAAAGATTACAGAGTATTGTTCTACCACTTTAGAGGTACAGAGATTCATTGGAGCCTGTGTGTTTTACATGATTTGGATACTCCATTTTGCACACTTAGCAGATTGTTTATATCAGCTGCTTCGAAAGGGGCAAAAATTTTATTGGGATGAGAGCCACACTAGAGCCATGCAGAAATTGAAGAAGTTATTGCAGATTGCTCCTACTCTTAGGAAAGCGGATTATAATTGCGGAAGGCCTATTGTATTGATAGTTGACACTAGTCCAATTGGCATAGGTTGGGCTGTGGGTCAAGATGATGCAAATGGAAACACGTACGCTATTCGGTTTGGGGCAAAAGTCCTAAACGAGAGACAGAGGAGGTATCCGCAAATCAAGAGGAAATTACTAGGAATTGTTACGGCTCTCAAATGTGACAAGGAATAATTTATTGGAGCCCCAGTTGTGGTAGAGACAGATTGCTTGCCATTGATAGGTATGATTACGAGTTTCTCTACTCTGGATATAGCTATGCTGAGATGGATCGCATACATCAAGTCATTAAATCCAGAATTTAAACACATAGTAGGGAAAGATAATCCAGTGGGGTGGATATGTTGTCTAGAGCCAGATATGATGATGAGGAGACACTACTTGCAGAAGAGAATGATGCAAAAATTTCAACCACTATGGTTGATCATGTTTGCCATGTCTATGATATTGTGGCTTTCATAGAAGAACTCTATGTTGGAGATTGATTGCAGATTGGCAAGTACCTTAGTACACTAAGCAAAAGAGATGAATGGACAGATAAAGAGTTCAAGAAGATCAGAAGAAAAGCCTATGGTTATTTTCTCAAGGACGGATTTCTTTGGAAGCACCTGAAGAAAAGAGGGGGATTACCCTTGTGGGTTGTCTGCGATAAAGAGACCCAATTACAAGTGATGAGAGAGTTTCATGAGAGTCCTTGGGCTGGTCATAGAGGAGTGTGGGCTATTTATGAGAAAATCAAGGAAAAATATTGGTGGGAAGGCATGTAAAGAGATGTTTCTCGCTTTGTAGAGACTTGCAGAGACTGTCAGATGTATTTCGTAGTGCGTCATTGAGATGAGCTTCATCCGACCTATCCGCTATGCATTCATTATAATTGGGTAGTTGATTTGGTTACTATGCCAATGGGTCTATGGTGGATGAGATATATTGTATTGGCTAGAGAGGATCTTACTAATCATGTTGAGGGCAGACCTTTGAGAACGAAGACCAGTAGTGCAGTGTGTAAGTTCTTATTGGAAGAAATTTTCTACAGGTATGGCTGTGTGGGTAAGATCACTGCAGATCGTGGTGAATTGGATGTAGATGAAGCTAGGGAGTTTTTCTCTCAACTAGGAATCAAGTTGGCTCTAACCACAGTATACAATCCAGAGGGAAATGGAAATAGTGAAAGAGGGCATCCGTCGATAGTGAAAGCATTAGCCAAAGCATGCATAGGATGGATTGGAGAATGGCCGAGACTTCTACCATTTGCTTTGTGGGCTGATCGTATGACTCACAGTGTTACTACAGGATATATGCCTGCAGAGTTGATGTATGGTCAGAAACTAGTTATGCCGACAGAGACTTGTGCTTTGACTTGGTGAGTTTTACCTTGGCAGGAGGATTTGATGAGAGAGGAGCTTTTAGCTCTTCGGATCCGGTAGTTGGAGAGAGGACTAGAGAATATTTAGCTAGCTATTGACATGTTAAAGGTTGCTAGACTTAGAAATAAGGACATGTTTGACAGCAGGCAGCATTGCTTGTGACCTAGAGGAATACAAGAGGGAGACTGAGTATTAGTCTTTGATAGCAGCCTTGAAAATGAGCATATTGCACTTCGAAAGATGGTGAAAAGATGGTTTGGGCCATACATAGTCAGACATGTCTTTGACAATGCAACATATGAGCTAACAGAATTGGATGGGACAGTGCTTAGAGTGCCCGTTTCAGGAAAAAGAATCAAGATTTTCAAGAAAAGAGATTATGAGGATTATGCATTGGAAGAATTTGCAAGTGAAGAGCAACAAGAAGAAACTCCAGTAGAAGAGACAGATGATATGACAGGTAACCTTGCTGATATACTGGAAATAGACAATGAAGAGATTGATTTGTTCATGGATCTTGACGAAAATGATCATGGGTAGTTGGCCCATCCGGAGGATGTGCAGGATCAGAGGGGGTGCATATTGTGCTACTGCGCATTCGAGGTGTGGAATCCACCAAAAAGTTGTGTGTGTGACATTTGTTACTTTGTACATACTCAGTCATTGTGTTTGCATTTTGTTTTGCGTGGGCTAGAGATCAAACCTTACAATTTAGTAGATGATTTGATGTTCACCCAAAAGCACACCTACGGACCCCATGGAGGTGGACAGTATAATGATGAACAGGAGACACTACAAGATATAGACCTTATAGCAATGTTTAAAGCGACGAAAATACAAACAACAAAATTTACCCCTGTCGTCGCAAAAAGCGTCGTTATTGATGACGCCATAGAATCGTCGCTATATGCGTCGCAAATAGCGACGTATATAATGACGGTTCCAGAGAATTTGTGACGCTTATAGCGATGACAATAGCGACGCGTGCAGTAAATTTGCGACACAAATAGTGACAGTAACAGAGAAAAAAAAAATTTGTGGCAGGGCAGCAAGCTGCCCTGCCACATATAGCACTGTGTGCTGTATGAGAGCCATACAAAATAGTTTCTGCACTGCTGCATACAAAGTGTTTGCAAACAAAAAGAATGTATACTAAAATCATAAAACTGATAGATGAAATAAATACATGATATCGCATAAAATGCGATTGGTGCAATCATAAAACAATATCACTAATACATGGAGAATGTCTACATAGATCGGGCGACTAAAAACTAAAGGTATGTGAGCTCTAAGGATACAAGGGCGAGCTACAAATCCTCGTCCCCCGAAAGCTCTTCCCGCTGCAAAGGAGCATCAAACGGATTCTACAGAAAAAGAAACAACATATCAATCCACCATACAATAATTCATTCAAATATCTCATGGTAATTACGGACAAGAAAGATGAGTGACTTACTGGGCCGCCGCATCTATACAATCGGTCGATCAATGATCTGAGACCGTGCCTCTCTGCATATCGAGTCTCAAGGCCTTGCGGATCGCGATTTGTAATGGAGTGCTGCAAAGAAAACAAAATGCTAACTGTTAGAAACATGATTGTCAGTACAAAGAATATCTCAAAAAAACAAATAAGCAAAACAAAAGAGAAACTTACAAAGTCCTCCAAATATGTCCTGTGGCTGCCACTCCCAAGATGATGTACCGATCCGGCCTCGATTCGTGCCCTTGCCGCCTCCCGTTGCTGACTCCAACGTCCTGGCGAATTTGTAGCCTCCTCCCTCAGTCGGCGCCAGTCGTCTACATCTAACCACTCGGGCTTTGGAGCCCCACTCTTGATTGCCTTGCGTGCGTCGGATCGTCTATGTGACATGTATGCACGCATGCAATCCCTCATCCAGCCCGTAGAGAATCTATCCACTGCGGCTGGCACCGGGAACTCCTCATGCAAGGATGCTACTATGTACTCCTTGCTCCCCTCTGGTATGTTCCTCCAATGATCCAGGACGTTGTGCCGAAAAACTTGTTGGCACAACTCCCTCATGCGAGCCATCACCCTCCTCCCCTCATCATTCATGATGATGGCTCCTGACCTGCCATCCACTAGGTATCCATAATCCCTAGGAGTGTGCCTTGTATGGGCCCTCTCCCATCTCCGTCCACGCTCCTGGGCATATCTAGAAGACCCCTGTACATCCGGTGTACCGACGAGGGTACCCTCTCCCGGAGTGCCACTCAAAGGGGTGCCACCAAAGGGGGTGCCACCAAAAGGAGTGCCACCAAAAGGCGTGCCATCTGCCGACGGCTGCACAAAAGCCGGAGTAACTGGAGTGGACATCCCCACAGGTGTGACAAATCCTGGAGGTGACCGAGCTCTAGCTGAACGGCGAGACGGAGACACCGCGTCCGTATCTCCACAGTAGCACCCCCTGATCCTTCTGCAGTCGCAGTCCCTCCCTCTGGCCCAAGTCGCGAGCGTTGAGATCGTCTGCTCGAAGCTGAAGCATCTGATCGCGCTGAAGCTGATCTAGCAAAGCACCCTGACGAAGAACGAGACAGCTCCTGATCTGCCATCTCTCTGAATCTCGCGAGCTGATCTAGAGACATGCGTGCCATCATCTCCTGAAACTCCTCATCGCTCATCCCTCGACTCATCCTGAAAATGTCGATACATGCACTGATAAAAAATGATGTTAGAATAATCAATTTAAACTATACAAAGCACATTAATATAAATCATTTTTGAAAAATCCCTCTTAAAATGCATATCTTATCTACCTTTATGGAAGATCTAAACAACGAATTGAGTAACACAATTCTCCAAGAATGAAGTATTCTATGGTCCCATGTTAATCTCCTGACACAACTCTGCATACACTGGAAGGTCGATAGACATGTCACCACAAAAGAACGAGTCTGCCTCGTTCTCAAAAAATTCTACGACTTCTGTATTTCCATCATTGTTATAGCCGAAGCGGGCTCCAAGCTTGCGGTGGCCTCCACCCCTTGTAATTTCGATCCCTCTATTTGCATATTTTCTTCATCTATGCCTGGAACATTGCTTTGATTCGTATACTCTCACACCTCGAGGAGTTGAAGGTATAACATATCACCATCGAGGTTGTCGGGGATTTGGATAGAAGATTACCTATTCACAAACACTTACAAAGCAGCTTCAAACCATTGTGACATAAACCATGTCGTATTACAATTAGCAAGCAAATGACTAGTTGTACCTGTTCACAATGGGCCGGCAACACAAAGGCATCGCGCAAATCCATCCATTTTTTTCGGAATCTATTTCGAGAAATCCAGATGGACCTTGTCGAACTGTTGCGCCAGCTCCTCCAAGTACCACTTTGAACCACTGTACATCGAATATTATCATGGAGAAGCTACGGTAATCCACCGTAATAATACTTTGCAAGTTCCCAAAATACTCCATCTCATCCACAACCGTGTTCGGATCCGTTGCTCGTCGCCGGCTCTCTTGCTCAAACCTTGCCATGACACCACAGTCCATTGTGGAGCGCATTTGGTCAATACGCTCCACCTGAAAATGCCGTCCGCGCGACCACGCTGCACTATATATTTTGTACTGCACATTGAAACACTCAAATTAGATGTAGCAAGCAAATTTAGATACGACACATTCTAAACCCCTCATTACCTTTGGACTACATCCCCTCAAGAACTCCCACTTCTCCATCGAGACCTCTGTCCCTTCGCTGAATGCTGCGGTCAAGGCTCCGTGCAACCATCGTGTTGACATAAACCGCGGCATCTCCTCCATGCCTTCGGGATATCGAATCGGTCGGTGACGCGTACTGCGTCAAAATTCAGCTCGCGCTTCCTCTCGATCTTGCCTTGCAATCTGGTACTTGGTGAGCCACGTCTCCATGGAGGCATGGTGCAACATACAAAAGTGATTTACCTTCTCTTCCATTGAGGCATCCATTCTTTTTTCTACCCCATTTCCAACCACCACATCTCCAGTCAGCCTGTCATCATCCTTCAGCGTCCATAGCATTTCATTGTCTGGTTCCACCGTTGGTAGCCATTGTGAGATATGCACTAACGCCTCTGACACCAACCAACCTTCCGCCATGCTACCTTCTAGACGAGCTCGTTGTCGCACAAAGCCTTTCAGGGTTTTCATGAAGCGCTCCAAGAAGAACATCCATCGCATATGGATAGGTCCAGCAATCTCCACTTCGTCCAAAGATGCACAAGAAGGTGAACTTGTATCGTGAGGATGCTAGTGGGCAGGTATTTCTCAAAGAGACAGACCGTCCCAACTTCTCCCTGCCTTGCGGATTCAATAGAGGACGTCTTAATCTCTTTCTATGAGATCCATTGCACCAAAGTCGACAACTTGTAAATGGCCCCGCGAATTTCTGGAGTTAGGCATCCCGCGATCGCGATCGGTAGGACAAACTGCCACAAATGAGAAAGCATTAAGAATAATGGTCACTTTTCAAATTTTAAAATGTCCACGCTAATTAAAATCCATTATGTTCACAAACCTGACATATCTTATGCCAATCATGGGATTTTAGCCCAGACATTTGGTCATCTTTAGAAAATGCGGACCTGAGAGAATGCATCATACCCGTCGGAGTGCGGATAGACTTGATTACTTGCTTCACAATGCACTCTTCTTTGGTAGACAAAACCCAGGGAGTGCGAGGAAGCTGCACTCCCCCTTCAGCACTCGTCTGCGGCCAAAGCGCCTCCATCTTACCTACCTCCTTTAAATCCATTCATGACCCTATAGTGTCTCTCTTTCCTGTGATGTGGTCCCATAGCAAGCTGCCCACATTTTTGAAAATATGCATGGGATCCAACAAGTGGTTGACCTCTAAGTGGGTCCAATATGGCAACTTGTAGAAAACTGAGAACCGTCGCATTCCATTTGGATGTGATTCCGGGTTTACCATTTTCAGCTCGTACTAGCTTGCAGCGTTCATACGTGCTGGAGGTCGTCCAAGAAAACCTTCCCTGAGTTCATGATCCTCCGGCAAGAAAGCGGCATGTCCTTGATATACCATCTTCTTCATGGTTCGTGACCTTCGGGAGTCTAACTGTGGCCCACACAATGGACATGCATGATAACCTGAGGTAACGAGACCTGCAAGGTGATCCACGACCTAGTGAATACTTGATTGAATGAAATAAAATATAGATATTACCGGCGAGAACAAAGGTCTGCTCACCTGAGCACTCTCCCAATCCCGGAAAGTCATGCATCGTCCACATGAGAATGGCTCGAATGTTGGCTGACCGCCGACCATCGCGCCTGCTCATATCTTGCACCGTGACCCCCTCCTCCCACAAAATCTTAAGCTCATCGACTAATGGACGAAGAAACACGTCCATATTTTTTACTTTGTAGCGGCCCCGGACGAGCAAGCTAAGGATGAGATGTCCTTTCTTCGTAGAAAGCCATGGAGGAATATTGTAGTTGACAAGCACTATAGGCCACACAATGTAAGAAGTCGAGCGCAGACCGAATGGGTTCACACCATCCATGGTGAGACCGAGCCAAAGATTCCTTGGCTCTCGCACAAAGCCTAGGAAGGTAGAGTCAATGTGGCTCCATGCGCGCAAATCTACTGATATTCATTGCACTACATCCGTGGACCTATTCTGCACATGCCACGTTGTCAAGCTTGCCATGGCAGACGTGCGAAACATGTAGTTTATGCGGGGGATGAGCGGAAAGTGTCTGAGGACTTTTTGAGGGATGGTCTGCCCTTGCAAGTCCTGTCGATACCTGTGAGCACCACACTTTGGACATGTCTCCATAGTCTCGTATTCATCTTGAAACAATATGCAGTCGTTGATACATGCATGGATGTTATTGTAGTCCATGCCAAGCTTCCGTAAAACATGTCGTGCATCATCACGAGACTCAGGCATGGTGTTTGCAGGTGGCAATATATGATATTTCAATAACCTGAAAAAATCATAAAACACCTTGAAAAATCCATCCATGTTTGCAATAATATTGTTTAAAAAAAAAAACAATGAAGTCTGTGTGCAAGGTACCTGAATAACTCAGTCACACTCGTATCGCTCCAACCGTGTTTTGCTTGCACACTTAAGAGTGCAAGCAATGTCTTCAACCGAGATACTCGTCACCCATCATATAATGGTATGGATGATTCCTCTCTAAGCGGGTTAGATGTCTCAACATCCATGGGAATCAATGCATCGATCATTGCCTCCATCTCAGGCTCCAAGATTGTAGGCAAGTCGGGAAGGTTGTCTGTCTCCTCTAGCATTGACAGTATAGATGGGCCTTGCGAGTGGTCGATTGGCTCCTGCAATCCATCCATCGCATGTCCACGAACTCTTCTAATTGGCCACAAAGGGTGTACTCCCCCTTGGGTCGAGACATCACCCCCCTGGATACAAAATTTGCCAACAAGACCCAATCTTATTGTGTATGGTTTTCAATTAGCTTGAGAGTACAATGCATGAAAAATGCTAACTTCAAATTACCGTTTGCTGAAAATCTGCAATCGCCTGATCAATGATCTCAGATTGAAACTCGCCAAATCGTCGTATGTGTTCTATAGACAATCGGCATTTTCGTCTAATTGCCAACTTGCATTGAGAGCAAGGACATGGGACACGCTGATTAAGATACGACTCACGGTCTTGAACAATAAGACCTTCTTCGTTTGCCATCTTATCTACATTACAGCAAACGAGGCTTAAATGGATAGCTTTATGGAGATGTATGTCAAGTTGCAAGTTGACCATAAACCTTGCATTGTATATAGTAGTCGAGAGATTTTCCGATGTTATATCTCGGCCTTGTATCATGCTCAATGATTTGTTTGTCCCGGTAGATAATTTTTTGTTATATCTCGGCTTTGAGTATAAGTAATCCATTTTAAAATTAATGCGCGCCATCTATGAAATTTTATAACTATAGTAATAAAATTTATTTCAATCAATTCTACTCATAGTCATAAGACCTGAGAGAAATTATCCTATACTCAATTTAAGGGTTTCTTCTTCTATAACAATAATTTTGGGTTCATTTTGATGAAGTACGTGGCCGTATGCAAAGCACATTGTATACCATTATCAATACGTATATTATCTTAAATTTCCTTCCCTCTCCCTCTCTTCCTCTCTTTCTCTCACCCTCTCCCTCTCCCTCTCGTTCTCTTTCTCTCCCTCTCTCATTTCCTCCCTCCCCCTCCCTCTCCCTCTCCCTCTCCCTCCCTCTTTCTCCCTCTCCCTCTCCCTCCCTCCCTCTCCCTCCCTCTTTCTCCCTCTCCCTCTCCCTCCCTCCCTCTCCCTCCCTCTCCCTCTTTCTCTCCCTCTCTCATTTCCTTCCCCTCCCCCTCCCTCTCCCTCTCCCTCTCCCTCTCCCTCTCTTCCTTATTTTTTACCTCTCCCTCTCTATCTCTCTTTCTCTCTCATTTCCTAAACAAGCAAAAAATAAAGTGATTTAAACATCCTCCAAGCAAAAGGGAGAGGGAGAGATACAATGCACTCTCCCTCTCTTTCTCTTTCTATCCCTCTCTCATTTCCTTTCCCTTCCTCTCCCTCTCACTCTCTTTCTCTCTCATTTCCTCTCCTAAACAAGCAAAAAATAAAGTGATTCAAACATTGATCAAGCAAAAGGGAGAGGGAGGGAGAGAGAGAATGCACTCTCCCTCCTTCTCCCTCTCTTTCTCTTTCTCTCCCTCTCCTACTTCCTCCCCCTCCCTCTCCCTCTCCCTCTATTTCTCTTTCTCTTTCTTTCCCTCTCCCTCTCCCTCTCCCTCTCCCTCTCTTACTCTCTCGTTTCCTCTCCTAAACAAGCAAAAAAGAAAGTAATTTAAACATTAAACAAGCAAAAGGGAGAGAGAGAGAGAGAGAATGCACTCTCCCTCTCTTTCTCTCCCTCTCCCTCTCCCTCTCCCTCTCCCTCTCCCTCTCTTTCTCTCCCTCTCTCTCCCTCTCCCTCTCCTTCTGTTTCATTTCCTCTCCTAAACAAACAAAAGAGAACGATTTAAACCTTCAACAAGTAAAAGAAAGAGAGAGGGAGACTCACCAATGAGATATGGCGAGCGTGGGCGGCTTCTCTTTGCAACGAGGGCTCCTCCTCTCCTTCACGAACAACGGTGGCGGCGGTAGCAAGTCTCTTCCTCTTCTTCTCTCACAAAGCCTTGGCTCTCTCCCTCGCTCTCTCCCTCGCTCTCGCTCTCAAAAGGCGAAGAAAAGAAAATGAAAACGGCGCTCTGGTTTCGGCCGCGCTTTTTTTCCCTGCGGCGTCACTATTGGCGTCGCTATTTGCATCGCATTTGGGACGCAAATAGCGACGCAAGTTGCGACGCCAATAGTGATGCCTATAGCGACGCCGATATCCGCCATCGCTAATCGACGTCGCTATTGCCCCATTCCCTTGTAGTGAGACCAGTAGAACCAGAGAATGGAGTAGATGATTAGTAGCTTCATGAAGAAAATGGAGAGCTTGGTCAAGGTAAGACGCAGACTGTTGTTATGTGCCACTCATTGGCACCTCCTCTCATAAGTTTGAAAGGTGAAGATGAACTTGTACACACAGCTAGAAAGGAGTCCCTTGCTGCAGAAGATTTTGACATGGTAGCAGAGCTAGTAAGTGGTTCTGCGCTAGGAGGCCTCGCAAGCTGAGTACACTGTGTTCTTTGAACAAGGATGCTAAGGACAAGCCTGCCAAGGCTGATGAGCCCCACACCTGCAACCGGGATGATCGATTGCATTGGGACTTAAATACAAATATGGAAGCATGGGATACACTTACAGAGTTATGTGTAGGTGTGGGACATGAGTGCACACTTGTGTTACCTGTCAACTATAGATCCATCTGTGAGCACATGAATCAACAATGTTATTAGGCAAGCACCTGTGTACATCTTCACATGCCACAAGGATGAGGGTTTTGCTCTAGATTGGAGTTCAGTGACTTTGGGGAGACTTGTTACAGGTGACTGTAGAAGTGTTATCCATCGGTGGGAGCCTATAAGTGATGGTAAATGGATGGTTAATAAAGCTGCATATCAAGGGCACACAGTGAGTATTGAAGACCTGCAATGGAGCCCAACTGAAGCAGACGTTTTTGCTTCATGCTCTTTAGATAAGACCATCTACATTTGGGATGCTCGATGCCTGAATAACGCAGTCATCTTAATCAATGCACACGATTTAGATGTCAATGTCATCTCATGGAATAGATGATCAATTGACGATTTGGGATTTATCTCTAGAGAGGGATGCCGAAGAGGAATCTGAAGCAGATGAACATTTTGACAATGGCGACAGCAAAAATAGGCCTAAGCTTTTCTAGGAAGAAATCTTGGCGAACTCCCAAAATATACAGACATGCCAATCTTGTCTTTAGCAAAGACACAAGATCTTCATCAACGAAAGGGAAAAGGGGACCAATCCAGAAAAACTAGGCTCTGGTATGAGAACCGTGTCACTGGCTCTTTGAAAATAAGACCAATTTCATGTCTCTATTGTACTAGGTTTGAAAGAGGGCTTTGCTATGAGAACTTTGCTATGAGACCCGTGTCATAGTTTCTTTGCAAATCTTGATTGGATTGCATCTCTGAGTAGCAATTGCAGTAAATCTTTTGTTGTGGGTTGCAACTGCCTACGTGCAGACACAACAAGGTACTGATCTGCAAGGGTGAAGAATCGTGCTTTATAAAAGGGCGTCTCTTACTTGCTATTATATGACTCACTGTCAAGGTTCTGAGACTGTTGAAGCCTTTGATGATCAGTCAAGCAGTTACACATTCCTCGATGCGGAATATTTTTTAATCTGCCCCTCTTACTTTCTGAGGGTGGTCTCTAAGCAGTCGCGTTGAGGAGATAGGTTTGATTTGTCGTGCACCAAGTTTGCCTGATGTATCTATGTATCATCAGTAACGTAAGGACTATTCTTTGTGTGGGCAAGGCAAGAGCTGAGGCAAAGGTGTGATGTATGGAGGCTCACTGACTCTGTAAGAGGGATATATTATGCCATTGATTTCTTCTGGAATGTATTTGTGATTCGTTAATTGTGCTGATGGATCTTTGGTGCTCTAAGAGGCTATGCCCAAGATACTTTCTTCGACACAGTCTGTCAGTAAAGGTGCATGCAAGATCAAGTAAGTCTTTAGCTATGAGAATTTTGTAGATTGAGAAAGGTATAATAATGACATGAGATTTATTGTCATCATCCTAATCTCTTTTAACACCTAAGGAAGTAAGCGCCTGCATTTGAAGACCTTTGGGATTGAGGAATTTTGCAAAACATCTTGCACGATTGGAGTCTTAAAGTGCCTACTCTTTGCTTTCAAATCCAGATTTTCAGCACTTTGGATCCAAGCAATAATTAGAAATGGACTCCTAAATCTTCTATTTCTTGTTCATTACATCACATTGACATTATGTATATGCGTGATTTTGGACATACCTAAGCATCTTCTTAGCAGGACTCATTATTCGAAGCTTTAATTGAGACTAAGCTGCAGTGCGAAGACTAGAATTGGTCTTCTTCTTTTGGAAAATCTCTCAGATGCATGTTAAATCAACAATCTTTGCATTCAATATGAAGATTCTGGAGTTTATTGATGCATAGCCTGATCTTGCTTGATTGATCTTCTATCTTGGAATTTCTCAAGAACCTCTGTGGTTGCGATTGTGCTTTCGAAACCCTTCGACATCTTTGGTGAACCCGACATGAAAGCGTTGCATTTAAAAAAAATTCAGGATGGGAGACACTTCAGCATCAATTTCAGCCCCTTCTACGATTCCTGCTTTGTCCTCTACTTTGACTCCATCATTGACTTCTGCTTCAAGTACTTCTACGGATAATGTAAAGAATATTTTGCAGAATATGTCTATGTATATGCAGCTTCAAAATCAGCAGACACAATTGTATATGCAGCAACAATAGCAGTTACATCAACAACAGTTGTCTTAGCAAATTTAACTATATTTGGAGCAAGAGAATGCAATCAATGCGACTAAGGCGATTGAAGCAGTTGAAAATGAAAGAGGTCATCCACCTATTGTGAAGGCATTGGAAAAAGCATGTGGAGAGAAGGTAAAAGAGTGGCCACAATTGCTCCCTTATGCTTTGTGGGCTGAAAAAACAACTCATAGTATTGTTACAGGATAGATGCTTGCAGAATTGATGTATGGTCAAAAACCTATCATGCCACTAGAAGAGATGACTGTCACATGGAGTGTGTTACCTTGGGAGGAGGAGTTGAATCAAGAGGAGTTGTTGGCCTTACGCATTAGACAGTTGGAAAGAAAGTCAGAAGACATAGAGGCAGCAACTGCAAAGGTAAAGGCAGCAAGGATACAAAATAAGAAACGGTTTGACAAAAGACATAAACTGAGACCAAGAACCATAGGAGAAGGGGATTGGATATTGGTTTATGATAGCAGTTTAGATAACCAGCATAGTGCCATGCATTGTCGTGCTACTGCGCATTTGAGGTGTGGAATCCACCAAAAAGCTGTGTGTGTGACATTTGTTACTTTGTACATACTTAGTCATTGTGTTTGCATTTTTTTTTGCATGGGCTGGAGATCAAACCTTACTATTTAGTAGATGATTTGATGTTCACCCAAAAGCACACCTACAAACCCCATGGAGGTGGGCAGTATAATGATGAACAGGAGACCATCAGAACCAGAGAATGGAGTAGCTGATTAACAGCTTCATGAAGAAAATGGAGAGCTTGGTCAAGGTAAGACGCAGACTATTGTTATATACTAGTCATTGGCACCTCCTCTCATAAGTTTGAAAGGTGAAGATGAACCTCTACACACAACTGGAAAGGAGTCCCTTGCTACTACAGAAGATTCTGACATGGTAGCAGAGCTGGTAAGTGGTTCTGCTAGAAGGCTCAGTGAGCTGAGTACACTATGTTCTTTGAGCAAGGATGCTAAGGACAGGCCTGCCAAGGCTGATGAGCCCCACACCTGCAACCGGGATGATCGATTGCATTGGGACTTAAATACAGATATGGAATCATGGGATACACTTACAGAGCTACGTGCGGGTGTGGGACATGAGTGCACATTTGCGTTACCTATCAACTATAGATCCATTTGTGAACACAAGAATCAACAATGTTATTAGGCAAGCTCCTGTGTACATCTTCACAAGCCACAAGGATGAGGGTTTTGCTCTAGATTGGAGTTGAGTGACTTTGGGGAGACTTGTTACAGGTGACTGCAGAAGCACTATCCATCTGTGGGATCCTACAAGTGACGGTAAATGGATGGTTAATAAAGTTGCATATCAAGGGCACACAGAGAGTATTGAAGACCTCCAATGGAGCCCAACTGAAGCAGATGTTTTTGCTTCATGCTCTGTAGATAATACCATCCGCATTTGGGATGCTCAATGCCGGGATAACACAGTCATCTCAATCAATGCACACGATTCAGATGTCAATGTCATCTCATGGAATAGACGATCAATTGACGATTTGGGATTTATCTCTAGAGAGGGATGCCAAAGAGGAATCCGAAGAAGATGAACATTTTGACAATGGCGACAGCAAAAATAGGCCTAAGCTTTTTTAGGAAGAAAGCTTGGCGAACTCCCAAAATATACAAACATGTCTTTAGCAAAGACACGAGATTGTCAAACGAAAGGGAAAAGGGGACCAGTCCAGAAAAATTGGGCTCTAGTATGAGAACCGTGTCATAGGCTCTTTGAAAATAAGCCCAATTTCATGTCTCTGTTGTACCAGGTCTGAAAGAGGGCTCTTCTATGAGAACTCTGCTATGAGACCTGTGTCACAGTTTCTTTGCAAAACTCAATTGGATTGCATCTCTGAGCAGCAGTTGCAGTAAATCTTTTGTTGTGGGTTGCAGCTGCCTGCGTGTAGACATGATGAGCTACTGATCTGCAAGGGTGAAGAATCCTACTTTATAAAAGGGCGTCTCTTGCCTGCTGTTGTATGACTCACTGTCAAGGTTCTGAGACTGTTGAAGCCTTTGATGATCAGTCAAGCAGTTACGCATTCTTGGATGCGGGATATTTTTTTATCTACCCCTCTTACTTTCGGAGGGTGGTCTCTAAGCAGGTTTTGCTAAACTGTATTTGAATTAGACACCTACTTATGTGGTTGCATAGGTTCTATACAGGCTAGGATTGGCAATGACACAATCGTGTTGAGGAGATAGGTTTGATTTTTCGTGCATCAAGTTTGCCTGATGTATCTATCTATCACCAGTAACGTAAGGGGTGTTCTTTGTCTAGGCAAGGCAAGAACTAAGGCAAAGGTTTGATTTATGGAGGCTCGTTGACTCTGTAAGAGTGATACATCATGCCATTGATTTCTTCTAGAACATATTTGTGATTCGTTAATTGTGCTGATGGATCTTTGGTGCTCTAAGAGGCTGTGCCCAAGATACTTTCTTCCACACAGTCTGTCAGTAAAGGTGCATGCAGGGTCAAGCAAGTCTTCAGCTATGAGAATTTTGCAGATTGAGAAAGGTATAACAGTGACATGAGATTTATTGTCATCATCCTAATCTCTTCTAACACCTAAGGAAGTAAGCGCCTACATTTGAAGACCTTCGGGATTGAGGAATTTTGCAAAACATCTTGCACAATTGGAGTCTTAAAGTGCCTCCTTTTTGCTTTCAAATCCAGATTTCCAACACTTTGGATCCAAGAAATAATTAGGAATGGACTCCTAAATCTTCTGCTTCTTGTTCATTATATCACTTTGACATTATGTATATGTGTGGTTTTGGACATACCTAAGCATCTTCTTAGCAGGATTCATTGTTCGAAGCTTCAATTGGGACTAAGCTACACTACGAAGACTAGAATTGGTATTCTTCTTTTGGGAAATCTCTCAGATGCATGTTAAATCAACAATCTTTGCATTCAATATGAAGATTCTAGAGTTCATTGATGCATAGCCTGATCTGGCTTGATTGATATTCTATCTTGGAATTTCTCAAGAACCTCTGTGGTTGGGACTTTGCTTTCGAAAACCCTTCAACAGCGTAAAGTTTCCAAAAGATGGTTTGGACCCTATGTGGTAAGATAGGTGTTTGATAATGCTACTTATGCATTAAATGAGCTGGATGGGACAACCATAAAACTTCCACTAGCAGGGAAAATAATTAAATTATTCAAAAGGCAGGAATCTACTATCTATGAGTTCCCAAAATTGGAAGAAAATAGTGGCCATGATACAGGGGCTAGCCAGGAAGATATGGAAGATGAAGAAGTAGAGGATATGGTTGTAAAAATCTAAAAAAGTTAGAAAAAGCTTCTAGATTAGAATGGCATGCAAAAATCTAGTTGCTTTTTCAGCCAATTAGGAGATTTATCATAAAAAAGACAGATTGATGAAATCGTGCACGTCGCGATCGCTGTAAACAGGCTGAAAACTGCAGATTGAACTGAGAGAAGAAGGAGTGATTTGGGAGATTCGTGACCAGGGGTCTTGGAGTTTTACCCCCCTTTTGGAGCCAACGGAGCCATCAGTTTTGGGTTCCGGGTAGCAGAGAAAGAGATGATTTTTCTTATCCTCGTTTTTAGTCTATGAAGGAGCTCCAAGAGAACTAATGCCTGGAGATTGCTTCTGAGTAGTGCAAAGATTCCAGGTTCTTTCAATACATATTGAATCAATTCATTGTGATTTGTTTTTGTTGTGTTTACCACTTGGGTATTCTCTATCTTCTCTTCCATCTCTTATCTCTACTTCCTTCTACTTCTGATCCTCGGTGGATTCGACCTTTCGACAAAAACCCCTCCGACAATGTGATGGTTAACAGGACTTGGCTGTCTACTACCTTGTTGGAGAGAGCTAATCTTACTCCAATAGGTGGAAGCCAAATGGCCAAACTTCCCACATATGTCACATTTAACATTTGGACAATTTCCAAGGTAGAGCTAGCTACCACACCATTTACAACTAAATCTTGAGGGTGCACCCTCTTCAAGGTGTCTACTTCCTATCAAATTCTATCGTTTTTTACGGAAATCGAGAGCAACACTTATTTGTTGATACTGTTCAAAAATCATGTCAATATTGTGCTTCATCCTATCATTAACTTTGATAAGGACATTTGATGCACTTGACTCATAGCCATGATTGACTATTGGTCATTCCATTGGCCTAACAGTTTGATTGGGCATTGGTTGCTGACTCACAGGAACGACGTTAGGGTTTGATGCTTGGCCTCTAACATTTGGTGGAGCCATCTGACTAGCCATAGGCATAGTCATAGTGGGAGGAGCTAGCAATAAAGGCACATTTTGGACCATGCTTTGTCTCACATTCGGGTTAGTCATAGCTGGCTCTTGACTTCCATTGCCATTGGTCAATGCCAAACTGTTTCCCAAAACTAGATCCATATTAAGACTCGTTCAAGAGGGATAGACCACTTATAGTCGGGATTTTACTTCTTATGCTCCTCTAATGGCACTGTCTATATCTCTTGACTTCCATTGGTCAATGCCAAATTGTTTCCCAAAACTAGATCCATTTTAAGACTGGTTCAAGAGGGATAGGCTGCTTATAGTCGAGATTTTACTTCTTATGCTCCTCTAATGGAACTGTCTATATATTGCAAAGTGACACTACTCAACTGCACTTGAATATTGAAATTTAGACCATGCAAAAAATATTGTAGTTGGGTAGCTAGTGCTGGGATAGGGATAGAGGCTTGTTACTTGCAAAAGACCTCTTTTAACTTCTTGACATATTCTCAGATATCCTCATGTGGCTCTTGATGTGTCACATTTAGTATACGTAGCGAATATTGACCACCCCTTTCAGGGGCAAACTCCCTTCAAAAGGCTTCAAAAAATAGATCAATAGTGGTTATAGTTCCGGCCTCTAGGCCCTGATATCATATGGCAAAGAATATCAATAAATGTCCATCTTGAATTCGATAGTTGAACATCAACTGTTGGAATTTGTTAATGTACAATTCCGCATCTTCTTCAACTAACCCATTAAAGATGGGTTGAGGGAAAACTAAAGCTAGAAAATTCACTGTTCCAGCATGTATAGTAATAGGTTGTGCTGCCATGGTGACAACAAAATTTGCTACAGGGGTTTGAACAATTGGAACTAGAGCTCCACTTGAAGTGGAGGGATTAATTGGAGAGGGGGAAGAACTAGAGCTTTCACCCCCTAATGGACTGTGTGTCAAGATAGGGTTATTAAGACCCCGCCCTTGCAAAGATATTGGGCCACTTCTTTGTAGAGAGTATCTTTTGTTTCTCTTGGCCCGCCATCTAGCTCATTCAACAATTTCTTGGCTTTGCAGCTCGGTTTGAAGATGTTATGAGTCTAGCTCACTAATTTTTGGTGAACACTAGAGAATAGATCCTAATCAACCAAGGCACGGAAACTACCACTTATTAACGGCTCCTGATAAATACACCACCTTTCGGAACCTAAAATGGGCCTGACACTGGCTATAGGCACTAGTTGAGCCTCTATAACACTCACAAGACAACCCCACATGGCCTCGTAGCCACGAGTGTTTAAGGGACACACTGCCCTAACTTCCAATGTAGATATTGCATTTGTAGTGGAACGTAGTCCAACGGTTTCCCTTCTTTACTCCTCAGAGGGACATCCCATACATATTGGTGTAGTACACCAATGTAACACAAACATAAAGGAGGCACCCCTCCAATTGAATGCCATGGCCCCACTGTAGCTCTCGTACACTGAGAGGATCGGCCCCTCGATGCCCTGCTCTAACATAAAGAACACACGAACAATCTTCACTCTTATATATTTTGAACGGTCCAGGAGATTTAATATTTCCTTGTCAATCTTGCCTCAAGAAACAATTTGTCTACCCTAGTTCTCGGGTTACCTTACACAGTCCATGTAGGTCAACGTTTGGAAAACAATTGCAATGTGTCCAGATTTGATACCATGATATGCTCAATGCAAGTTTTGATGACCATTGTGCTCAAGAATTTTATCATTAGAAATTGGCTAGGTGAAGTGCAAAAACAACCCTTCAATGATTTTCCAAAACTGATCGTACTTGCAGTGTTGATAGAGACTAGCACCAATTTTCTTTGTGCTACTAGTCTCCTTAACTAAAATGATAGTCCGTCCTATATGTTATGAATAGACAAATAGATCATAATTTAAATCATTTTTGGCAAATAACCACTTTCACAAACCATCTTTCCCTCTATTATTAAGGTTTTGCACTCATTGGGAAGGTATAGGGTTCATTTTTACGTAATTTTTCATATAAAAATCAATAAATGGTGCGCAGATTCGATGCTGTATGCTCGTGTAGTGAATGCTGGAAGGTCCCCAAGAACAATGGAACTCTACTTTTTGCACAAATTACAAGGTAAAAAAAACATGAACAACAAGAGCAAGAGACCAATTGGGTGCAATCTCCCCCCATGCATTGTGTGAGCGCTCCACAAAGCATGTATTTTATGTATATTTCATCTTCATGCTCAAATAATAGCCCAATTTACAAAATAGCAAGCTTTTAGCTTTTGAGTTTGCTTTAACACAAAAATAAGAATAAAGCTAATGGACGGTGCCGAAAGAGTCTGGCACACCCAATACAATGTCCAAATAGAAATAACATAACCGTGCGCCCATGTGCATACAAAATAATAATAAATAATCGATGCCTCAATAAATAGGCATGACAAAATATAGGTGTGGCGCCTGTCAAAATATAATCCATAAATTGAATACTCGCTATCCTCCAATGCTTTCCTCTGCCACTGCTGCTATCTCTACACATCAACTGAAGCATTCACAATTGTTAGTAAAATAATACAAATAAACCGAAAAAATTGAATACCTAGTAGTCTTCAGCTACATAAATAAATCAACTGGTAGAAATAAATCCTAACCTTAATTTATTACGAGTGCGCACTCTAAACTCATAAACATTTATTAATTTAATATGCATTTTGCGGAATCACCCGCTTTGGAATCACCCATGTACACACTAAATTAATGAAATGCCCGAAAAGGACAGGCGTCCCCATCAACTTCTCGCACAAAGAATCCACTTTGTGTATGAGCCCCGGTCATCAAAGTTTACGGAATCCACCGTAAAACCTCACGGAATCCACCATGGCACGGAATCCACCGTGAAATATACCTCCTGGCATCATACCCGTGGGGTGGGATAGCAATTGACCTCAATTGCTATTAGCTCTATGTGGAGCTAACAGAGTGGGGAAAGCATTTAAGTCTCTAGCGTGCATCCATTGTGCTTCCTCTACAGGATGGCTCTTAAATTTAACTAGATATCTAGAATATCTTCGGCCAGTTCTAGTGGTCATAAAGTCAATGTCTATGATAGCTTCTGGTTCAAGTATTTCAGTCTCTTCCTCTAATAAAGGTGGGTTTTCATAAACAGGGTGTACAGGTAATTGGCCTCTAAATGGTCTCAATAAACTAATGTGAAATGTGTTGTGAATTTTCCAATGAGGTGGTAATTCTAACTTGAATGCATTGTCATTAATTTTATGAATGATCCTAAATGGTCCATAGAATCTAGGGGCTAATTTGACTACTGGGTGTCTATCTACACTTTGTAGTCCTATTCTCAACCAAACATAGTCATCAACTTTGAAATTCATTTCTTGTCTTTTCTTGTTGGCTTGTTTGGTATATGATTGCTGGGCTTTGGCAATCATATCTTTAACCTCATCAAAAATAGTATTATGCATACTAGCAATATCATCAGCACTTTGAATTCTATTTGACAAAGATGCAACAGGTGTAGATAATCTATATCCATAAATCACTTCAAACGGTGCTTTCTTTGTAGATGTGTGTGGTGTATTGTTATATGCGAACTGTAATAAATGCAAATGTGTGTCCCATGTCTGTGGTTTAGAAATAGTATATGCACGTAAGAGATCTAGAATAGTGTTATTAGTGGCTTCTGTTTGTCCATTAGTTTCAGGATGAAATGCAGATGAGAAATCAATCTTTGTGCCTAGGTTAGCAAACAGAGTAATCCAAAAGTTGTTACAAAATCTAGAATCACAGTATGAAATAATAACTTTTAGCAATCCATGGTTAGTGAAAGTTTTCAAAAACAATTGTGCTGCTTGTGATGATGTTAAAGTTTTCTTACATGGAATGAAATATGCTTGTTTGCTAAATCTATCTACTATTGTCCAAATCATATCATGGTTAGATTTAGTATTAGGTAAACCAGTAATAAAATCCATAGAAATTTGTTCCCAAGGTTTAGATGGAATAGATAAAGGCATAAGTAATCCATACTATTTACCATGATGTCTCTTAACTCTTTGACAAATCAAACATTCAGAAACAAAGTTAGATACATCAGTGTCCATATGCGGCCAATAAAAATCTTCAGCTAATGTACGTAAAGTGGATATGATACCTCTATGACCTTGATATGGGGGACAATCAATCTCATTCAAAACAAAAGATCGGAATGGAATTGTAACACACAATCTCTTTTCATAAAACATAAATCCATCATTATATGACAATGAATCAATAGGAATCAAATTATTTTGAACTAATTTATTCCAATCAACATGAAAATTAATATCCTGATGATACGTATCTTTCATAGCAATCAAAGAATCAAAAGATATAACAGAAATGTTATGAATAGCAGGTCTTGTACTTAATGCATCAGCCACTACATTTTCTTTTCCGGGTTGGTATTGAATTATAGGATGAAAAATTTAAATAAAGGAGGCCCATTTGATATGACGGTCAGAGATTTGGGGTTGGCTAAGTAAATGTCTAATACTTTGCTGATTGGTCTTAATCATAAATTCTGAACCCATTAAGTAGTGTTTCCACTATCTTAATGCTTGTACAAGTGCTAATAGTTCTTTGTCATATGTGGAATATTTCAATTCAGAAGGTTTCAGCTTACAACTAGAATAGGCTATAGGATGATTGTCTTGCATAAGTACAGCTCCTATTCCTGATCCACTAGCATCGGTCACTACTAGAAAGAATGGTCTATTAAAATCAGGCAACTCTAGGACAGGGGATGGGTTAATGCATGTCTCAATAAGTCAAAGGATTTCTGTTGATTTTCGGACCAATGATAGACAATACCTTTCTTGAGAAGTTTTGTTAATGGTAATGCAAGTAATGAAAAATTACGTACAAACTTCCTATAGAAGCTAGCAAGACCAAGGAATGAGCGTAACTCATGCACATTTTTAGGTACAGGCCAATTCAATATTGCATCTATTTTCTTAGGATCAACTTTAATGCCATCAGATGATACAATATGACCTAAATACTCAATTTCTGTTTTAAAGAATTCACTCTTTTCAGGGTTTGCATACAATTGATTATCTTTTAATAACTGAAAAACCAATGACAAATGCTCATAATGTTCCTTCTCATTTTGACTAAACACCAAAATATCATCAAAGAAGACAATTACAGAATACTGATATTTCAAAAATATACGATTAATCATTCTACTAAACGTAGCAGGTGCATTAGTCAATCCAAATGGCATCACTAAAAATTCGTAATCACCAAACAATGTCCTAAATGCAGTCTTGAATATGTCTGACGTATCTAGTCTCACCTGATGATAACCAGACTTAATGTCTATTTTATTAAATATAGGAGATCCTTGCAGTTTGTCCATAAGGTCATCAACTCTAGGAATATGATACCTATTCTTTACAGTGATCTTATTTAAAGCTCGATAGTCAATGCACATATGATAGGTATTATTCTTTTTCTTGACTAACAGGACAGGTGCACCAAATGGAGAACTACTAGGTCTAATCAATCCTCTATTTAGTAATTCCTCAACTTGACTCTGAATTTCTTTTTGCTCTATTTGGTTATGCCTATACGGTGCCTTGCAAGGTGGTTGCGTGCCAGGAATCAAATCTATCTTATGGTCTTCTGGACGTGAAGGAGGTAAACCAGGTGGTAGGTCTTCTGCAAAATAGTCCTTAAAATGTGTAAGAAATTCTTTATGCCTAGGGTGCATATGATTTTCTTTGACTTGCAGTTCATTCACCCAGATGAGATAGGATTTACTACTCTTGCGTAATGCACGTTTAGCTTGAGTATGTGAAAGCAGTGGAAAAACATTAGATGCATGCATACCATATAATGTAAATAGATTTTCATTGAAAATTAATATTCATTGAGTGTGTGGAATAATCTATATTTGGGTTATGCTGGTGACGCCAAGGCATACCTAAAATAATGTCACTCGATTGTAAGGGAACAACTAGGAAATTTCTTCTTTCTGTGCATTGACCAATTTGAATCTCTAAGTCATGCACTTCCTTTGTACCATTATACCTAGTGCCTAAGAATCAGCTTTGATGCGGTAATGCATAGGTACAGTCTGTAACTTCAATTCTTTTACTAATTTTGATGAGATAAAATCATGAGTGCTTCCGTCATCATGCAAAATAATCTTTTCCTTTCCATGCACCAAAAATTTCATAGTTAATAAAGAATGTGGAGTAGGCATACCTGGTAAAGTATCCGAAGGTGTAGTAGTGTCATTCTCATCTTCAATGAAATCAGGCATATCTTCATGTTCGTCTTCATCCATTGCTCCAAGGTAGTTGATATGGGCAGGTGGCTTCTTTGAATGACAATTTGTTGCTAGATGTCCAGGCTGGTGGCATTTATAGCATACTATTGGCTTGGCTTTGGTTACATTGTTTGCAATGGCGGAAAGTCTAGGGACATTAGGATTTGGCTGTGGAATAGGCTTGGAATTTTGATTGACATTGGATGGTAATGCAGGTGGTTTTGCCCAATTTTTACGGAAAGATGATGAAGAGAAACGACCTGGATTAAATCTTCTAAAATAAGAATTGAATTGCTTAGATCCATAATTACCATTGGCTTGGAATTGCTGTGGACGTCTGTCTCTATCTCGTAACTTATCTTTAGTGTCGTGAGCTAGTGAAATGGCGTCTTCAAGAGTAGCAGGCTTGAACATGTTAACTTCAGCGTATTAATGTCCAAGGAGTCCAGACATATACTTGCGCTTGTGTGTCGCTTCAGGTACATCTTCAAGCATGCGTAGCTGGAGTAGTGCATTCCAAAAACGCTATGTATACTCAGGAATAGGCTCACGATCCTGTTGCTGAAGAAGATCCCATTGCTTAATAGCTTTCTCATGAAATTGTGGAAGAAGGAAATTCTGCATGAACTTCTTCTTGAAATTCTCCCAAGTAGCAGGAAAATCTATACTCTTGCATACTATAGTCCACCAAAGAGATGCTCTGTCCACTAAATGATTACTGACATACTTGATTTTATCTTTTTCTGCATAGGTTTCCTCATGGAAATAGTCGTCAAACTGACTAATGAATGCTAGAACAGTTTTTCCTTCTTGTATGCCATTGAAAGTACGGAATTTGAAACTTCTTTTACTTATCTTTGATTCCTTGCGGATGGTTTGAGCTTCAAGAGTTGCGTCGATGGTACGTTGGATAAGATCTTCAGATTGAGGTTCTTCTTTGTCAGTAGATGCTCTTTGTAAATTTTCCAGTTGAACTTGCAATGCTTGCCTAGCCCTTCTTTCTTCTTCCAATTGCATCATGATTAAGTCCAGCTTTTGCTCCATCGTAGGTTCATGTAGGTCACCTTCAGCCATAAGATCATCCATATGTGGTTCTATCATCCTGCAAAACTCAAAAGACCTTTCTCACTCAAAATAAAGTTAGTGGGATGAGTGTAGCACAAGTTCGGGAATACAAGGCTTATGTATTTTTGGGTATGACTTTCACAATCTTCGAAAAATCTGTGTTTTATCCTTCTTCGTATGCTGAAAATGCTTTAGCAAACCTACGTATAGGTAGAGTACCTTCAAATGAACAACTTTGCAGTTCGGAGTTTCTGCGCAAGAACAATCCTTCTAGGAGTTTTGAGCACAAGTCAGTTCCGACTCCAGTTGACTAGTCTGACTTGCAGAGTTGCAGATTTATGTGATTTGCAGAGTTGCAGACTTGTAGAACTTAGTCGCTTTACAGAACTTGTAGAACTTGACTTGAAGAAACTTTGAACCTGAATGATTGATTAGCTTTAGAGGACTTATGGGAGTAAGAAGCTTAATGCTTCTGAGTAGTCGTCGATTTTGAGGACAAGAGGATGTACTCGGCACAATTTTCGGCGCTCAGTTTAGCCCGCCATCCTTCATCACGATTTTTGTTGAAGCTTAAGTTCAATTAACTAAGCTTTAAAACTTTGAAGATTTAAGCTTTTAAGCTTTTGAAAATATGGAGCTTATCTCTGTGTAACCACGACTTGATGAAGGAGATGTAGGAGTGGTCCTCCGCCTCTGTAGCCCGGTCCTTCGCGATCCAATGATGAAAACAGGGGTTCTTGATCACCAAAAGTCAGCCTGTATCGACGGTTCGTGACAAGATTGACCGTAGAGACCGATCATTCTAGGAGCTCCGCCTTCGCACGAGATGGGTAGAGATTGGAAGCTCTTGATCTCAGCTTCGCTATGATACCACTAATGCGCAAATCGGATGCTGTATGCTCGCGTAGTGAATGCCGGAAGGTCCCCAAGAACGATGAAACTCTACTTTTTGCACAAATTACAAGGTTAAAAAAACATGAACGACAAGAGCAAGAGACCAATTGGGTGCAATCTCCCCCCATGCATTGTGTGAGCGCTCCACAAAGCATGTATTTTATGTATATTTCATCTTCATGCTCAAATAATAGCCCAATTTACAAAATAGCAAGCTTTTAGCTTTTGAGTTTGCTTTAACACAAAAATAAGAATAAAGCTAATGGACGGTGCCGAAAGAGTTTGGCACGCCCAATACAATGTCCAAATAGAAATAACATAACCGTGCGCCCATGCGCATACAAAATAATAATAAATAATCGATGCCTCAATAAATAGGCATGAAAAAATATAGGCGTGGCGCCAGCCTATCAAAATATAATCCATAAATCGAATACTCGCTATCCTCCAATGCTTTCCTCCGCCACTGCTGCTATCTCTACACATCAACTAAAGCATTCACAATCGTTAGTAAAATAATACAAATAAACCGACAAAAGTGAATACCTAGTAGTCTTCAGCTACATAAATAAATCAACTAGTAGAAATAAATCCTAACCTTAATTTATTATGAGTGCGCACTCTAAACTCATAAACATTTATTAATTTAATATGCATTTTGCGGAATCACCCGCTATGGAATCACCCATGTACACACTAAATTAATGAAACGCTCGAAAAGGACAGGCGTCCCCATCAACTTCTCACACAAAGAATTCACTTTGTGTATGAGCCCTGGTCATCAAAGTTTACGGAATCCACCGTAAAACCTCATGGAATCCACCATGAAATATGCCTCCTGGCATCAATAAAACCATACTATAACATAAAAAAGGCTTGACTGAGGCTTTGATCTTCTTGCTCTGGCCTTGTTATACGTTCACAAATATTAAATGCATTTTTTTCTAATTTTTTAGGTGCAAAAAATAAAATTATCCTTATTTTCCCTATTTTTTTCCATTTATCTGTTCATAAAAATGTGATAGTTTATAATTATGAGTTCTTACTTATCAAGGACAGCGAGCATCATTTCCATATCAATTTCTATCCCATATGATTCCAAAACATTGAACGAAAATCCTGAATTTCATAATTTTTATAAAAATCGTAACTTGCGGCTTTTTCGTGTTTTACGTGAAATCATTATAACATTGCATTTTCTAGTTTTCTTTTACATTTCAAAGATAATGCAACATGGAAAACCAAGAACAATCAAAATCAAACACTTTCTTCATTCATTTTCCATTTTAAAACAATAGAACCGCTCACTTATGCATAGAAACCTGTGAGTTTGAGGCTCGTATGTCATGGTTAGGAGGCTGCTGATGCTTCTTCTTTGCCATTGACACACTCTCTTGGCCCGATCCATGATCTCTACTACTCCAACATCATCATTTGCTTCAGATTCTTCATCACACCCCTCCACCTTCTCTCTTGAATTGACGCATACAAGCAACTGCAAAGAGGAGAGAGGAGAGAGAAATACTAAAAATTTAGATTTCTCATTCCTTCATGAAATTGGACAAGACTATAGCCATCATCTTCCTCTCCTTGGATGGATTAGTAATCTCTCTCTCTCTCTCTCTCTCTCTCTCTATATATATATATATATATATATATATATATAAGAATGAGCATTGGAGAGGCATCAATCATCCGATTTGAGAGGGCACAAAAAAATTTGCACCCCCTCTCTATCTCATCAATTTTGTTGGTTTTTTCCTTCTTTTAATAAATGCTAAGGTTAAATCATTAAAATAATCAGTTCATGCTTGACATGTTTACACTTCATCGCAAGTGGATATTTTGATTTCGAGTGCCCAAATGGACTTGGATTCGATATTCGTGTGGACAGGCAGCTCCCAACATCAAAATCTATAAACCTTGGCCCCATCACACACTTTCTTGGTCTCGAATCCAGTAGTTGCTTAATAACGCCAAACCTTGCGGGGATTAAATGGGGGGTCAAATGACCTCCAATCAACCAACCGAAATGTATTGGATTCCTAACGTTGAAATGTATCTAGGAAAACTTCAACTTGTCTATCCGCCACCATTTGATTTTTCATGAAAATTTGGTCTTTGGCACTCTCGGGGCACTTTCTACTCCAAAAACAACCTCAAATGCTTCAAGCACGACTTGAAATCGGCTTCTAAAATCCAGCTCTTAGATATTTTTGCAAAGGAGTTGAAAATCTTTATTGATGATCTAGGGGCATCCAATATAAGGGAGAGATATCTGGTTATTTTCTAAAAAATATTTTGAGTGTTGCAAGCGGTTTTGCATTGTTGTGAATCCAAGGAAGTATATATTTAGAGTGCATGATAGATTGCTATTGGGCCATATGGTTTGCTTGGTAGTTATTGCAACTGATCTTGAAAAGATAAAGATTATTATCACTCTGAGTTTGCCACATACTTCTGAAGAAGTACATAGCTTTTTGTCATCAATGGGATACTATCCAAGATTTATTAATGCACTGGCAGAGAGGACGTTGCCACTGACCAACTATCTTTTAATTGTCAGTGTTTGGAGTGATCCATGCCGAGTTTCCTTTAAGTATATAAAGCAATTATTAGTGAAAGAACCACTCTTAAAAGCACCCAAAGGAGGTGAGGTCTTCTATATTTTTAGCAATATCAATGCACAATATCAACTCTGCTGCTTAGCTTAAATTTGGGAGAAGAAGTAGTATCACCCAATTGCATTTGCTAGTTGTAAATTGGGGATATCCACAATTAATTATACCTATATGGAGAAGCTGTGCCTTGGGATGGTATTCATGATGAATAAATTCGTGTATTACATTCTCTATGAGAAGGTGGTATTCTATACAAAAGCGGAGGGATTGAGGCTATTGATGAATAAGTTGTAGTCGCCTTATCGCCTGGGCAAAGTGATTAATCACTTTATATGATGGGGCACCAAGAGAAACATCAAGAAAATGGGGTTTTTACTGCAAGAAAATCTATCTTGTACTATCAAAATCCATCTTTTTCATATTTGATATGATCACTGCAAAGAAAAGAACACCAGGAATATGAAATCTTCACACAGCTTCATATAAACAATTCTCCCATGGCTTTAACTTGAACCAAATTCATTATACAATTCATATTCTTCATAGAATTCTTCAAGAAACCACAAAGATACAAGAAAATACACCACTTTGAATGGAAAGATATCACATATGATTCATCTTCAAAGTTTCCATATCTTTTTCTCACAATCTCTTATAGGTAGATACATTGTTTGACTATCTCTGAGTCTCTCTCACTCCCTCTCTCTCAGTATTAAATCATATCATCACCACAATACTCAATAATCATTCACAATAATCCTTGTTTGGTCGTAAATACCCCTCCCAAGTGGTGTGTTTGATATGAAAGGTCATCAGAGCCACTATAGTGACTCTTCATTGCTTACTACTGTCACTTCACTCCAGTCTTCTCTTGAGTCTTAAACAGCTACTTCTTCCACTTCCTTAAGCTCTTTTGAACTTTTATCCACCTCTTTCTAAGGCTAGAAAACTTTTCCATACTACACCCTCATCCAAGTAGAACATTTATAGAGGCATATAGAATAGAACAAAATAGGAACATAGGCTCTACTCAATAGAGGGTTACAAAAGGTCAACAAAAAGCATCCAGCTCAACTAAAACGAATCAGAATAATCAAAAAACATTCAATGAGATTTCAAACAACCTCAAACTTCATCAATCATCACTCCATACTTCCATATAGAAGAAAAACAAAACAAAATAGAAGCAATTTAGAAGCTATCAAAACCAAAGAGAACCTCAACAGAACATCATAGAACCTCATATCTCTACTGAAAAACATCATGAACTTATCAAAACCATTCCATCTTATCCAAACCACTCTCAAACCACTTCCAAACCAATCAATCATCATATAAAACCATCCATTTAGTCCACAAAAAAAACAAAAATAAACCAAATAACACAAGTCATTTTAGCATTCAACATATCCCTACACTTAATAAGGGAGTGTCCTCGCGACCTAGGAAAAAGAGAATTCCAGCACATCAAGTAGCTCAACTCAATCCTCTTTAGCATCTTCAATAAACCAGCCAACCACAACCCTAACTTAAAACTTGCATCTAATAAAGAATACAATGAAAGGAAAACCCTTTATCCAATTAACACATCTTATGAATAATAAAAAATCATGAAAATTTCGTAAAGGATATAAGAGGTTGCTTCGGTCCATTAATCAAATAGAATCCCGAACCACCATCCATCAGCTTCTCAATCAGATCCATCTTCATCTTTAACTCTACTTAAGAAGGATAATATACCACACATACATCACATAACATACACAAAACTCATATATACACAATACCAAGTAGTCTAAATGGCACATGCCCCCAAAAAAATGGAGAGCAAAGTAAAAGTTTTTCCATTAAGAAAAGACGATACAACAAAAAAAAGGCTTCACTTCTAAGCGAAACAAATATATTTCTTTTTAAACTACATGCTAAAGCTTGAGATGCTCTAGAGCATTACTTTTATCTATAAAATACTGAGGTAGATTCTAGAGGAAGTGTAAACAACAATTCTTTCCAACAAGATAATGAACCTGGTAGGGAAAGCTTGTGCAAAAGTAATACAGGACATCCATTTGAGCAACACTCACATCCACATTTGGATTTATGATCAACTGTGGGATACTCTTTCGAGTGTTCAAATGAGACTACTGATGCATGAAAGCAAGATACCAACAAAAGGTATCCTTAGAGTCCGATAAGAAGTCGAACATGTAGCAGACGTCTCCCAGGACCCTAGAATAAGAAGCCAATTAAACTCCAATCCTATCAAAGAATCATACAACATCCATTGCCTTTGATGAAGAATGCCATTGTCATATCCAGGTGTATCTAGCAGTGATTGAGGAGGAAGGTTAATATAATCAGATGGGGATGATAGTGGAATAAGAGGGGAACATTGCAAAGGTGGATAAGAAAAATCATAAAATGAAGGTAAGTGAAGGGATAAGGAGGATGGAAAAGATAGAGAACTCATCAAAATCGTTTGAAGGGATTTCACTGAGAAAATAGAAGGAATAGGAGAAATTATAGGAGAAGGTTCAGAAGGGGTAGGAGATGATGTAGGATCATCAATAAAAGGACACATAGTAAAAACAAGAATATGAGAGGATCTAGAAGGAGTAAAGGATAAAAGAGGAATAGTATTAGAGCTAGAAGAAAGAAGGGGGGAAACATACAACGGAGAGTGATAGGACATGAGAGAATAGGAAATGAGATCAATAGGATCCAACTGGCAAATAGAAAAATAGAAATTAAGGGCCTGGAAAAAGGAATCAGTAAACAATAGATGATCAGCAATATGGATTAACAATTGAGTTTGCAATGGCTGGATATCAAACTTATGAAAGACACTCAATAAACGATGAGGTTCTAAAGCAATATGGATTAACAATTGAGTTTGCAATGGCTGGATATCAAACTTTATGAAAGAAACTCAATAAACGATGAGGTTCTAAAGCATCATCCTCCAAAGGTGGATGCCAAGCATGCCCTCTACACTAGGACATCTGTTGATGATAAGTCTTCAGGCTTTTCGGTAACAAAAGATCCATTGAGAATGAACATAAACCATTGCTTGCAAAATCACATCCCCCACATAAACATTCATATCTTCCTCATCAAGAAGATGCAGATGTCCTGTGAGATAAGACAATAACTCGGTTTCATGTGAAACTAGCTCATCCACTAATCTATCAAAGATAGCTTTCAGCAATTCTATAGACCACAGTTTTGGCCACCCATCCTCTGGAGGTTCCAAATTCACATTTCTTAAGGAAATCTACAAGGCAAACCTTTGTTGATTATACTTAATCCAAAAGGAGGGCAGAGGTGACACCAATTCAGCATAGTGAGTAAAGTCATCCTACAGACAGTTCATTTGTTGCTAAAGCATTCTACCTAACAAAAAAACCCATCACACAGCTTAGCCTTCTGCTGCAACTTGTCAAGCTCCTCTTTAGAAGATAAGATATAAGAAACTAAAAGAGCTCGAGAAGGAATAGAGAGAGTAGCAATTTTTCGGTTAACCTCTTCAATAAGCTACTTCTTGGATTCAACAATGTCCTAGGAATGTTGCAATTGACCCTCAAAAGTATCCAATGTATGAGCTGACTCTATCATGTTCTCAAGAGCTGTATTATTTTCTTTAGTTAAAGACACATTCTTAGCTTCCAAGGCAGTTACTTTAGTTTCGAACTCTTTGATTTGGGCTTGTTGGGAATCCATCAAAGCAGTAGCTTCAGTCATTTGTTTATGAATGTCACTGAGGGTTGATTTTTCATATGCCAAGTTCTCCAAAGTTGTGCTCAACTGACTAGTCAGAGAATCAACCCTGTCTTGCAATGAATTATAAATCCCCGTGTAATTAGACTGAAGACATGAAGTAAGGGAAATCTCCAATGTAGATTGGACACTCACAGTGGACACCAGAAATGAACCGAAAAAGTAGAGGTCCCAGCGAGCATCATCTGTAAAGAAGAGGGAATCTCCTTATCTAACTCTCCAACACTTTGGGTAGCAAATACATTAGGACAAGATAGGACTGAAGGGAGGGAACTACTAGAAACAAGAGGCATAGTGTCTTGGAGGACACAAGGATCTGCACAACTGAAACTGAAGAGGGACTAGGGAGCCCCATGGTACATCTGCGTTTAGTTCAAGAAAACCTCAAAGGAGGCTCATCCTCCCAATCAGAATTTGACTATAATGGAGGAGGAGATGGAATAGAAGATGGAGGATGCTTCGGAAGAGAAGCATGATCAGCCATGCATTGGCACACCACCAGGAGGGGGGGCAAGAGTAATAATTTTTTGAAGAAAGACACCATAAGAAACATTACTACCTTGACCCTTTCGGACTCTCTGAAAATGTTAATCCATCTTGGCCAGCATGAATGCGACCCAATTAAAATTAGCTCCCTCAAGGATCTGAATGGATGTAGTGAAAAGCTCCTTGGATAGACATTTGGAAGCAGGATTTCTTGACATGAATCTATCTTGGAGGAACTAGCATAGTTGCTTCCACATCGGAGAGGAGATATGAGCACCAGAAACCCTAGAGCCAGTAGTAACTTTACTGGACACCGAAGGGGTAGATGTTTCCTTCTGAAGGAGTAAAAGGATCTTCTCGGCCGTCAATAACTCATTGCCACTAGGTACAAATGAAGTTGAAAGAGGCAGACATACCACATCACTGATATTGGAAGTGGATAGGCAGAAGTGTCAGTCACTAGACTATTTTTTGTATGATGCCAGGAAAGAGTAGCGAAGCTTGTTGTCCACCACTGATGGAAACTTAAGTGCTATAAATGAATGGAGACTAGCACGATGAATACAATCCGCCTCCAAGAGAAGGAAACAGTCATGCACTGGCAATGGCATATATGTTGGATCACAAACATGAGAGTAGAGGGAGATGCCATTCAGACTACACAAGATATCCACACACACACAACCAAGAAAAATAGGAAAATTCCTAAAAAACCCAAACAAGCCACCACTAAGAAAAATATCAAGAAAAAGAAACAGAGGAACAGACAGGACTAGACCAGACTTCCCCAAGAAATCCACATCCTACATACAAAATTCAACATGATCTACACACTCATGTGACCGAAAGCTTAGTGATATGCATTACAAACAGACACTCTAGTTTCCGTAATCAAGCACTCAAAAAGAACAAAAACTCAAACACATTGTATCCCTGACACTGACCATATTCAAAATAGAATCATAGATTCGGACCATTAGGATAAACACAGAAAAATATGACCCATATCTCTGATTAAGAAATCCCAATCCTTGTAACCCGCAATGACCGACAGTGCTGCGAACGGCGAACAAATGCGATGGTCATGGTGGCGGCACAATGGTGACATCACGGTCTCTAGTGACGATGGACGCGAGCTACAGGCAGTACTGCAATGACAGGTAGCATTGCAAATAGCGGGCTCACTTTGGATAATCGTTACGAGCGAGCTCACGGTGGATGAACGTCCTGATGGTTGATAAATGCAGCGATCCTGGCGGAAGCCTCTGGTAGGGTGCCGCCTTCGGGGAAGGAGGTAGAGGGAGCAGGGGGAGGAGGAGGAGGGAGGGAGGGGAGAGAGAAGGGGAGGTTGCAAGGGGGGGAGAAGGAGGGGGACTAGGTAGGAAGTGTAAGGGCTTTATAGCTATACCGTGCCGTTGCTATCGATTGCACCTATATAGGGAGTAGTAGTGACTCAAAGCCCTGCCTTATTTCCACTATACCTGTGATTCCCTATACCCAGTGGTGAACCCTCTTATGTGTGGTGTCACGAGGGTGTAGTCCTAGGATGTGTCTATGTTGTCCCGCTTTTTGGATTGAATAATACAAGAGTATACCTTGAGCTCATATATCGTGTTACTTTTCTGTGTCGTGTTGAGTGCGTAACGAGTGCAGGTTTATCATACTTGGTATCAGAGCAACTCTTGATCGGAGTGAAGAAGTGCTCACGGAAGCAGGAGGAAAGATCCAATGCCCCGAAGAGATCGAAGTCATAACGACCCACAGCGTGATACCCCGCGTCACGACGCCCCACGTCGCGTCACCCCACGTCGCGTCGCCCCGGTGTGACGCCCCAATCTCGACATCCCACCGTCTGAAGACATGACACGGCTTCCTTGCGGCACAACCCACACCACCACAAGCGAAACGCGCCTTCCCCACATCGACACCATCACCACCCACATGGAGGACGAGAGGGAGAACATCACCCTCCCAACACTAGAGGAGAGAAAGAAGAGTAGGGGGGCAAGAATGGAGAGTGGCCCAAGAGGAGAAGGTGGCCAGACTAGAAAGACAATTAGATGGTATGTTAGGCATGCTGGAGTCAATATGGAGGAACATGCAGATGAAGGAAGAGGAGGAAGAAAGGAGAAAGAAACTAGAAGTGGATCAGGGCTATAGAGAATGGGTGATACAACAACAAGAAGAGGAGAAAAGACACAAAATGCAAAAGGAGATAGATAGAATGGGTAGAGAAGAGACATCTAGGAGGGCGCAAGATACAAGGAAAGAGAAGGAGAAAGTAGTAGAGTTAGGTAGCAAAAAGAAAGACAAGAAGAAAGAGAAGAAGCACCACCGTAAAGAGGAGGAAGATAGTGATAGTTCAGAAGACAATTATGGAAAATTCAAGATGCCCCAACTAGCCAAATACAAGGGAGAGAGAGATGGGTTGGTTGTGAAGAAATGGATCATAGAGGTAGACAGATACTTGAAGTATTCACGAATAACAGAAGACAGGAAGGCGGAGGTGGCAGCCATTTAGTTGGAGGAGGACATTGCCAGTTGGTATCTGCTGGAGCAAGAGCAGGGCCAAACCATCTTTTCGTGGGAAGAACTACAGGAAGAATTGAAGGACTACTTCATTCCAAAGATGGAAAAGTTCAAAGTGAGAGATGAATGGAGGAACCTCAAGCAAACACAGGGAAAGATGAAAGAGTATGTCAGCAAATATAGGCAAATCATGCTACAGCTACCAAACATGGATACAGACACTAAACTACATGGATTTTTGTTTGGGATGCAAGAATGGGCAAGAAGAGATGTGGAGAGACAAGAACCAACAAGCTTAGTAGAGGCCATGAGAATGGCTTAAAGACTGGTGGACCCAGAAGGCATAAGAACAGCACCAAGGGAATCAAAACAGGTTTAACAAAAATTTCAACAACACCTTCAACAACAACAACTCATGGAATCAAAGGCCCAATGCCCCTAGAGGGGCATTCACAGATACAAGGAGCCAGAACACCACTACCACCACAGCCGTATCACAAACCGCATTAGTACCAAGAGGAGCAGCAGGAAGATGGGGAAACAATCACTAGAGGCCAACCCCTAGCACATTGTATGGGCCCCCAGGGTCAAATACATCATGTGGAGACCCCAAGGCCCTTCCTTTGGCATCAGATGCTTCAAATGCGGGGGTCCACACTACCAAAATAGATGCCCAATAGAAGATACAGCTTCATCAAGTGGATCAAGGGTGAATGCAACTTGTGTATATGGAGGAGAAGAACCACAACCACCGCATATCTAGGAAATTCCAAATGGGAGTGAAAAAAGCATGGACCACCCAAGGGTAGGGTCAGTTAGTGCCCAACCCCAATGCATGGAAGCCAGAGTAGCGGTAGTTCACCATCTATACATCAAAGGCCGAGTGGGCGAAGGAAACCAACCTATCATGGTGGACACATGAGCAACACACAACTTCATGACACCAGGGTGTGCAGCAAAACATGGAGTTAAACTATCAAAGGCCCCAGAAGGATTAATAGTAACATTCGCACAAGGAGAAGCCAAGGAAGTAAAACAAGTCTTTGCAGTCCAAGTGGAAGCCGACAAGTGGAAAGAAAAACTCGAATTCTTAGTAATCCCCATGGATGATTTTGAAGTGATATTGGGCTTAGAATTCTATGACAAGTATGTCATTGCAATGTTTGGTAAAGGTGTGAATAAAATGATGTTAGATATGCAAGGAGAAGGCGTCAAAGTGCCACGTGAAAGAATGTAACTGCCTGGCAGGACCCCAATCAAAGTGCAAATGAAGGAGAATAAGCCAGGAGTATCATGCCAAACTGTAAAACCAACTACAAACCAACCAAGGGGCCACACCCAAAAAGCACCGGTCCAAGGGACCGTTATCAGGCCACGTATCATGACATGCAGTGCAAAGCAAGTCGAAAAATCAGTCAAGCAAGGAGATATGGTCTATATGTGTATGATCCGACCAATTGGAGAAGAAGAAAATGACAAGAAACCCAAACAACAGAATAGGAACACAGAGGTGGCAGAAATACTTGAAGAATTCAAAGATGTAATGCTAGCCCAGCTACCCAAGGGTCTACCACCCAGGAGAGATGTGGATCACAAAATTGAGCTGATTCCAGGGTCTGCCCCACCGGTTTGAGCTCCCTATCGCATGAACCACACTGAGTTCATGGAATTGAAGAAGCAACTACACGAACTAGAAGAACAAGGATTCATTCGCCCTAGCAAATCCCCCTTTGGTGCCCCAGTGTTATTTGTAAAGAAGAAGGTGTAACGTGTCCACTAGTATCATCCAGGACATGTCTTAGCACTCCATCAGAAAGGATGTCTAGAAAGCTCCACCCGACACTCCCATGGAATGTTATGGGTTTTGCGATCTAGGTCTTCCCACGTCTGCCACGTAGCGGAACTATCCTGGCTGTTCCCACTTAGGATCGACTGGAATTAGGGTTTTCCCGATGGGTCATTAGCTAACAGCAACTAGCGTCAAACCCGAGCGAACCACTTTACGCAGAAACGCCAGGTTCGAAGCGGATTCATGCTGCCCTTGGTTCAAGGAGAATGGAAAGAGGGATGCAAAGCTCAACCTCTCTGCCATAAGGCATAGTCCCATTCCGTTTCCCTAAAACAGTGTAAATCAGGTAAGACGTAACTTTAGGTCATCGTTCTCGTTATTCGTTTTGATGATGATGATCATTCCGCTGTTCTTCGAGATTTTTGAGAAAAGTTCCCAGCTAACCGAGACCACCCAACCGTAGGACGGACCCATGGCCCATCCTCCGCACTTTCCTCAGTTTGTTTTAGTTATGTAATTATCTAATACATTAATTTGACATATAACAATTAGCTTCTTTAATTAACCCTATTAAGCACTGGTTCCTTCACGTAATCTTATCATGTGACATAGAAAAAACAATATCAAGTTCTTTTAACATTTCATCATTTTATCTTTGAAATACAAGGAGTTCCGCCCGTAGGCTTGTCCATAATCCACCGAAGGCTATCCAGTAATCCCTAGGGATTAGTATTCCAAGCTTCCGCCCGTCAACTAGTATGCGGGCCTCAAGATCCAATCTCGATTCACGTTAGCCTCTTGTGCAGGACCCGGAAGGCGAGGGATTTAAGGCCAGAGCACCCTCTGGCACCCAAGCGTCCTCCTACTCCAAGTAGAGCTCAACCGAGAGACCTCTCGCGGTGGGTTCGGTCCACGTTCCCGGCGCAGTCAACAACCCCCTTGGTTAGGGTTAGGCAAGTAGTCAGGGGTAACTGAAACTGCCTCTTCCTTCAGGCCTTTAACGTGAAGTATAGGTACTCATTTAATTTGTAATTCATAATTCAAACAGAGCCCTAAAATCTCTAGCAAGCACAAACATTTCCATTAATCAACCCAGTTGTATGGCAAACTGCTAATGAAGTGTTCTTTGCTTTTTGAGTGTATCAGCACTCATTCCCAAGATGTCTTGTAAATTGGCAAGATCTTTTACATTCCGGTGTAGGGCATACCCAACTTGGTTAACCCTAAAGTGCCTTAGATATGCTAGTTTCCGCTTTACAACTTTCCTTATTTAGAAGGATATCCAAAAATACGTCTTTTTGCAAGATAACTTGCGTAGGGATCTGCCGTCCTTGATGAGGGTTTTTACCCTTTCTCCTTGTGAATCAATCACAAGACTAAATGATTTCATACTTGTTGCACAAGTCCTGCGATGGAATAATCTGTTTAGATTCTTTAAGCTGACCTAGGGTTTCTTCTTTTAAGAACCTTAGGGACTAACCCTAGTTTCTTATCTTTACGAATTTATTGTCCCTATAGTAAGGAAAGTAGTCAAGTGCTTAGGAAATGAATGTTTCTATGTATAGATTGGTTGAGTTATCTTTCGGAAGGTAACATTAATCTTCTTTTCACGGTTTTGCTATCCTTGTGACAATTTAATTTCCAGTCAATACAACTTAATTTTAACTTCCCTTTTCCTTATAGATGAACTCATGCCAAATAACAACATTTGCATTACTAAGATGTGCAATTAGCAAAGATAACTTCCTAGTAATTTGAGCATCGAAAGAAACCTTTTATGAATTTAACCATTGACAACGATTCGTTGTGAAAGGAATAAGACTAATGGTGCAACATATAATTTCAACACCTTAGGATTTAACTAAAATATACCACTATAGTAAATGGCTAATCTTGCTCGTAATTTATAATGCTTGATGCAATTTGAAGAAAGCTAAGTTGTATACATTGTCATTCATAAGCTAAACTCCTTCGTTACAAATAACTCAAACAAATATAACCTATCCTTAACAATTATTCTTTGCATGATCGACTTAAAACGGAATTAAACCCAAGAAGAAAAACCTGGTTTTGGGGTGAGATATCCACATGGATACCGGGAGATGACCCTCCCGCAGCTATACCTTGGACTTTCTTCGGCGGCATCATAGTTCAAATGTGAGATAGCCTTTTCCTCTTTCTTATGGAATTCCACCATCTCTTTGGATCCAAAAAAAGTTTATGGGTGAGTGTGGTTTTGCAACCACGGAACCCTTAGAGGATTTTGACTTGGGGTAGAAGGAATAGAAAGCACTTATTCTCCTTCCTTCCCTTTCTTTTATCTTTTTCCCACTCTTCCTCCTTCACTCCTTCTTTTCACTCCCTCTACTTTCCCTCCCTATCTTTTATCTCACGGCTACTTTTCCCTTACGGGATATCATCCAAGGCCATGATGATGATTTGGATTTTTAGGTTCAAGGGGGGAAAAATAATAAGGGGGATACGGGGTATTAAGAGGAAAGCTTAGGGAATTGTGGGAAAAAAAAGAAAAGAGTTATGAGGGGGGGTTGAAAAAGGGTTATAAAGGGGTGATAAGGTTTAGGGGAATAAAACACGGGGGGGGGGGGGTAGGTTCCCAAAGTCAAGGGAGGGGCTTAAGGGGAAAAGGGAATTTAAAATCCTAGGGGGGGTGTGTGGTTCCAAAAACCATGGGAAGGGCTAAGGGGCTTTTTGAAACCCGGGGGGGTGTGTTGGTTCCCAAGGCCAAGGAAGAGCTTAAAGGGGGGAAAGGGGGCTTAAGGGTTAACACGGGGGAGGGGGAAAAAAAAAGGTTTTAAAAAGGGCATAAGAAGGGGGGGTGAAAGGGGGCTTAGGAGGCCCCTTAGAAGCTTTCCCCCTAAGAAGCTTCTAAGGCTTCATGCCATGTGAGCTGGGGAGTTTCAGGGCCGCTCGTCGATGGCTATGCCGAGGTGGCAAGAATCCATGGCCGCTCCTCACCAACATGCGTGCCTATGTCCCACGGCTTCTCCCTCATTTAGGCCCTCTCTCTCTGCAACATTATGGCGGCACTCCCTCCCTCCTTTCGTCATGGCAGCAGCACATGGTATTTGGCAGCCCTCCCTTACTTCCCTCAGTCATTTCCTAGCTCTCCCCTCTTCACGACCACCCTCACGCAATCACGGCAGCTTCCCTCTTGATCTTCCGGCCCACTCCTTCAATGTGTCGACCCTAATTTAAATAGGGGAGGGAGGATCCCCCCTGCGTGTCATCACGCATGCTCCCCCCCACACTCCAAGCTCCACCAAGGAGCTTACTCAATCCTTCTATTCCCCTCCCCCTCCAGCTCGTCAGTCGGTTGGGGGGATAAGGGGGAAATAATTTTAAAAAAATCATTTATCCAATTCGTTTTTCATTTGAGGCAGTTCACGCATGAGTTTAGTGAATCGAAATATTACATTCTCTTCACCTTGGAGGAATCGAGATGTCCTCATCTCGAGATAAACTAGGGATATTGATGGTTGAGATAGCTTTCATCTATCCAAGTGGCATCCTCTTCGGGATAATCTTTCCATTGGATGAGGCATTCTCTCAGGGTTCTAGATCTTAACTGTCTTTCCCTAGCATCTAAGATCCTATCTAGCCTTAGTTCAAGGATTCCTTGACTAGGCATTACAATTTGTTGGTCATCAAGTACATGATTAGGGTTGGGTACATATTTTTTCAATAGACTGATATGGAAGACATTGTGAACCTTTAGGTTCTCAGGGAGTTGCAATCTATAAGTGTTGGGTCCTAGGCATTTGAGGATTTTGTACGGCCCACAATACCTTGGACTTAGCTTCTTGCATTCTCCTAGGGATAGAGAACTCTTTTAGGGCGTACACGAATGAAGACCATGTCTCCTTCTTTGAAGACTCTATCTTGACGTTTCAAATCTGCGTATGCCTTTTGTCTATCCTTGGCCGCTTGTATGTCTTGTCTTATTGACCTTATTTGATCATCCATGTCCTCCAACATTTGTCTTGAAGCTTCAACTCTTAGGATTGGATCAGAAACGTTTAGGGGACTTCGACAATCATGACCATACAATGCCTGGAAAGGGGTCATTTGAATGCTCTGCTGGTAAGAAGCATTGTAGGAAAATTCAACCAAAGGCAAGAATTGAATCCACCTCTTCGGCTCTCGACAGCAGTATGCCCTAAGCATATCCTCGATGACTTGATTTACTCGCTCTGTTTGGCCATCCGTTTGGGGATGGTCGGCGGTGCTAAAACATAGTTGAGTCCCAATAGCTTCAAAGATAGCTCTCCAAAAGTGTGATGTGAAGAGAGAATCACGATCACTAATGATTCTTCTAGGTAGCCCATGTAGCTTGAATATCTCCTTGATAAACAATCTTGCAATGTTGGAGGCTTTATAGTTTGTCTTTACTGGAATCAGATGTGCAACCTTGGTAAGCATGTCAACCACAACCATAATGGAATTGTATCCTCCTTGGACTTGGGGTAAGCCCACAACAAAATCCATACTGATGAATTCCCATTTCATTTGGGGAATGTCAAGCAGTTGTAGTCTCCCTGGCATCATGACATGTTCGACTTTGATACGTTGGCAAGACAAACACTCAGTGACATGCTTAAGAACGTCACCTTTAAGCCTCTCCCAATGGTAGCTCTTCCTAACTGCATTAAGAGTCTTAGCATAGCCAGGATGTCCTGCGAAAGGAGAATCATGAGCTTTTCATAATATCTTCTGCTTAAGTGACTGGCTTGCTAGTATACATAGCCTTGTTCTGCAGTAGACAAGTCCATTATCAATGGAAAATTCCTGATACTTAGCTTGCAACTTCTGATTCTGCTCCTTGGTAGATATTTCCTTTATCATTGTTTGGTTGGCCAAATCATGGCATGCTTCCTCTCTAGCTAGTTCAAGTATAGGGTTGTTTGGCATAGATACTTTTGTAGCCAAAGATCTGGCCGTTGATGGGTTTTGCAAGATTAGGGAATTTAGCAATTCCTTGTGACTGAGTGCATCGGCAACTACATTCTCCTTCCCTGGTCGGTACTTGATTTCAAAGTCATATTTCTCAAATACTTCAATCCACCGACCTTGCCTCATGTTGAGCTCCTTCTGGGTAAAAATCCATTTGAGACTCTTATGATCAGTTACTAGAGTAAACTTGTTACCCAACAGGTAGTGTCTCCAAAGCTTTAGAGCATGGATGACAGCTAGTAATTCTAGATCATGCATGGCATAATTCTTTTAATGACTCTTCAATTTCCTTGAAGAGTATGCTACTGGATGACCTTCCTCCATAAGTACACACCCCAAGGCGAGAATGCTAGCATTAGTTACTACCTCGAACACCTTATTGAGGTCAAGAAGTTTTAGAATAGGTGCTGATACCAAACTTTACTTCAATTTGTCGAAGCTATTTTGTTCTAAAGTTCACCATGTAATGGAAGTCTGCTTCTTTAGTAAATCTGTAAGAGGTGCTGTAATCAAAGCATAGTTTTTGATAAAGACCCTATACCATCCTGTCAATCCAAGAAAGCTGCGTATTTCTTTGACAGATACCGGTATTGGCCATTCAAGCACATCTCTGACCTTGGCTAGGTCTACTGATATTCCTTCTGATGATACTATGAATCCCAGATATTCAATCTGACGCTTGAAGAATGCACACTTCTTCATTTTTGCATACAGCTTATGAGACCTCATTGTCTCAAGGACAATCCGAAGTTGAGGTTCATGATCTTCTTCCTGTTTAGAATAGACTAAAGTGTCATTGAGGAAGAAAAGCACGAAATCATCAAGATATGGTCTAAAGATATCTTGCATTAATCTGTTGAAGGTGGCAGGTGCGTTTGTAAGCCCAAATGACATAACCAGGAACTCAAAGTGCCCATATCTTGTATTGAAGGCCGTCTTTGGAATATCTTCTTCCTTGATCCTTATCTGATAGTAACCTAACCTGAGATCAATCTTGGAGAAGATCTTTGCACCTTGAAGACGATCAAGAATCTCATCTATTCTAGGAATAGGATACTTGTTCTTGACTGTTGATTGATTCAACCCTCGGTAATCAATACATAGTTGAAGTGTCCCATCTTTCTTTTTCTGGAATAGTACTGGAGCTCCCCACGGTGAGTTGCTAGGCTGGATGTAACCTTGATCTAACACTTACTTGAGCTATTACTTCAACTCAATTGCTTCTGGTATGGACATTCTATAAGGTCTCTTTGCAATTGGTGCAGCTCTAGGCACTAGCCTAATCTCATGATCTACTTCTCTTTGAGGCGGAAGTTCAGTCAATTCCTCAAGGAATACGTCAGCGTATTCCTTTAGCCAAGAAGGTCCTTCATGAGACTCTTGCTTTTGATCTAACTTATTGAGTTTGATCAGGTAAACGGGTAATCCTTTTCTGACTCCTTTTATGATCCGAGATACTTTGGCTAATTGGATTCTTGGCACTCCTGCCTCACCTTGAGTTGTGACAAATTCCCTTTCAGAGTTTCGAAAGGAAACTTGACCCTTTCCACAATGAATGTGGGCGTCATTGGGCTTAAGCCAATCCATCCTGAGTAGACACTCATGGATATCTAAATTCATGACTCTGAATTTGACTAAAGTTACCTCACGACCGTTTGCCAACTCCACAAGCAGGGTAGGTGCTTCTACTGTGGCTATTCCTAATCTTTTTGCACATGCTGGTGAGATAAAGGAATGTGTATTGCCACAATCAATCAAGGTTTTGAAACCTTTACCTTGATAGTCTGACGGTGTCTGAATCACCGAGAACTAGTGATTCAGCCCTTTCTTGTGTAAAGTGGCATGGACTGTTGCTATTTTGAATTCTGCTTCCATAGTTGGATCTTCCTCTTCTTCTTCTTTGCATCTTTGCCTATTGGCAATGCAAGCAGTTCTTCCTCTTCCACAGGTAACGGCTCCTTGACTGCGGCCTGCACCTTGAAAAGGTGTTTGATGATGTCCTCCGCTGAGCTTAGGACATTGCCTCTTGAAGTGATCGGGTTCGTTGCAGTGGAAACAACGGAGGTTTCGGCCATTACTTTGAGTAGGAACAAAGTTGTTGACATTATTTGTCCTTGCTTTCTTCCTTTGTCCCTGATTATGACCATGAACTCTCTTCATTTGAGGTCTGAATGCTCCTCTATTCGGGTCACTATAGGACCAAGTTTTGTTACCCCTTGGTCTAGCTTGCACCTCCTGAATTATAGGCGCCGCTCGAATGAGTGCATCCTGAAGATCTGATGGACGCATAGATTCAAGACGGGTATTTACGGGTGGGTTTAAGCCCGCACAAAATTTGGACACATGCTGCGTTATGGTGCATACTTTAAAAGTGAGACGAATTTAGAGTAGTATGCGTCAAGAGTGAGTCCTAGTTGTTTTAGCTCGTAGAACTCATTCATTTTCTGTGTACGATATGCAGGTGGTAAATATCTTCCCTGCACGGCTTTCTTCAACTTCTCCCAGGTAACGGACCCCTCTGAAGTCCCTTGATCCCTGCACCATTGCTTCCACCAAAGTCTGGCTTCACGGTGAGTTTTAACTTGGCGAGCATGGCCTGATTGGTAGGTGCAGTACCAGCTACTTCAAAGTAATCCTCCATGGATTCAATCCAAATTTCAGCATCAGTCTAGACGAATCTGCCTCTCCCGTCAAACTCGGGCGGCTTTGTCTGCTTGAGGAGGAACTTCTTCTCCTGGGTCACAGCAGTACTTGATGTAGGAGGAAAATTTGGAACCTATACCTGGGGTTGTGCCTGGATAAAAGTTTTCTTAACGTTATTATATGATAGTCGATGTTAGCTTATCTTTAGTTCAGCTATCTCGTAAACAATTTAGGTACTTAACTTTTTAACAACTCTTATGCACATCCATATATTGATAAAAAAAAGTCTTTATTTGTATTTACATGGGCATAGCCTTATACAATGTTTCGTGTGATGACAATCCAATCATTACATTCAGTTTGGGGAGAACAACGTTATATTGCATTTGTCTACAGGAACTGTGTAATAGTAGGGTTTTGGGTCATGGATCTTTAGGAATCGATAGTTCATTGGAAGTTCAGGATACCCTTTCCGTTGGAATCCATACTTCTCATGGCGGCCCAACATTTTAATCCTGTCGGCTGGGATTACATGGGTTACTTCCTCATATACATATGAGTTCATTTCAACCCTCCGACCTTGAATATGTAAAGTCAAATTTATGTGAGATTCCACAAAAAAAAATAGCTTCTCGACTTTCAAGTCTTCCAACCACTTGATCCTTTTTAGGTTGGTATGTAGATAAGCAAACCGGTGGGCGGCTATATAGTAGATTCCTAAAGACCCCGTCCATCTTCGTTCTATGTATAAAGGTGATGGATTATAAATCTACTCTAGGATGTTCATCATCCCAATTCTTTGTTTATAAAGCGGAGAATGCATTGCAGTCATAAACATGACCCGAAATACCAAAAACTCGTTCCACACTTCATAACTCTGTAAGACAGCATTGAAGGTAAGGAAATGTTTGGATAGCAGCAATTTCTTTATTTAATTTTATTGAGATCTCATAAAAACAATTCCATTGTTGGTTGGCTCTGATACCAACTTGTAACGTGCCCATTAGTATCATCCAGGACACGTCTTAGCAGTCCATCGGAAAGGATGTCTAGAAAGCTTCACCGGCACTCCCATGGAATGTTACGGGTTTTGCGATCTAGGTCTTCCCGCGTTTGCCACGTAGCGAAATTATCCTGGTCGTTCCCACTTAGGATCGACCGAAATTAGGGTTTTCCCGATGGGTCATTAGCTAACAGCAACTAGCGTTAGACCCGAGCGAACTACTTTACGCAGAAACGCCAGGTCCGAACAAGATTCACGCTGCCCTTGGTTCAAGGAGAATGGGAAATGAGAGGGATGCAAAGCTCAACCTCTCTGCCATAAGGCATAGTTCCATTCCGTTCCCCTAAAACAGTGTAAATCGGGTAAGACGTAACTTTAGGTCATCGTTCTCATTATTCGTTTTGATGATGATGATCATTCCACTGTTCTTCGAGATTTTTGAGAAAAGTTCCCAGCTAACTGAGACCACCCAACCGTAGGACGGACCCATGGCCCATCCTCCGCACTTTCCTCAGTTTGTTCTAGTTATGTAATTATCTAATACATTAATTTGACATATAACAATTAGCTTCTTTAATTAACCCTATTAAGCACTCGTTCCTTCACGTAATCTTATCACGTGACATAGAAAAAACAATATCAAGTAAGTTTTTTTAACATTTCATCATTTTATCTTTGAAATACAAGGAGTTCCGCCCGTAGGCTTGTCCATAATCTGCCAAAGGCTATCCAGTAATCCCCAGGGATTAGTATTCCAAGCTTCCACCCGTCAACTACTATGCGGGCCTCGAGATCCAATCCCGAGTCACGTTAGCCTCTTGTGCAGGACCCGAAAGGTGAGGGATTTATGGCCAGAGCCCCCCCTGGCACCCAAGCGTCCTCCTACTCCAAGTAGAGCTCAACGGAGATACCCCTCGCGGTGGGTTCGGTCCACGTTCCCGGCGCGGTCAACAACCCCCTTGGTTAGGGTTAGGCAGGTAGTCCGGGGTAACTGAAACTACCTCTTCCTTCAGGCCTTTAACCTGAAGTATAGGTACTCATTTAATTTGTAATTCATAATTCAAACAGAGCCCTAAAATCTCTAGCAAGCACAAACATTTCCATTAATCAACCTAGTTGTATGGCAAACTAGTAAGGAAGTGTTCTTTCCTTTTTGAGTGTATCAGCACTCGTTCCCAAGGTGTCTTGTAAATTGGCAAGATCTTTTACATTCCGGTGTAGAGCGTACCCAACCTGGTTAACCCTAAAGTGCCTTAGATATGCTAGTTTCCGCTTTACAACTTTCCTTATTTAGAAGGATATCCAAAAATACGTCTTTTTGCAAGATAACTTGCGTAGGGATCTGCCATCCTTCATGAGGGTTTTTACCCTTTCTCCTTGTGAATCAATCACAAGACTAAATGATTTCACACTTGTTGTGCAAGTCCTGTGATGGAATAATCTATTTAGATTCTTTAAGCTGACGTATGTCAGGCCTAGGGTTTCTTCTTTTAAGAACCTTAGGGACAAACCCTAGTTTCTTATCTTTACGAATTTATTGTCCCTATAGTAAGGAAAGTAGTCAAGTGCTTAGGGTATGAATGTTTCTATGTTTAGATTGGTTGAGTTATCTTTCGAAAGGTAACATTAATCTTCTTGTCACAGTTTTGCTATCCTTGTGACAATTTACTTTCCAGTCAATACAGCTTAATTTTAACTTCCCTTTTCCTTACAGATGAACTCATGCCAAATAACAACATTTGCCTTGCTAAGATCTGCAATTAGCAAAGATAACTTCCTAGTAATTTGAGCATTGAAAGAAACCTTTAATGAATTTAACCATTTACAAAGATTCGTTGCAAAAGGAATAAGACTAATGGTGCAAGATATAATTTCAACACCTTAGGATTTAACTAAAATATACCACTACAGTAAATGGCTAATCTTTCTCGTAATTTATAATGCTTGATGCAATTTGAAGAAAGCTAAGTTGTATACATTGTCATTCATAAGCTAAACTCCTTCGTTACGAATAACTCAAACAAATATAACCTATCCTTAACAATTATTCTTTGCATGATCGACTTAAAACGGAATTAAAGCCAAGAAGAAAAACCTAGTTTTGGGGTGAGATATCCACATGGATACTAGGAGATGACCCTCCCGCAGCTACACCTTGGACTTTCTTCGGTGGCATCGTAGTTCCAATGTGAGATAGCCTTTTCCTCTTTCTTCTGGAATTCCACCGTCTCTTTGGATAAAAAAAAAGTTTATGGGTGAGTGTGGTTTTGCAACCACGGAACCCTTAGAGGATTTTGACTTGGGGTAGAAGGAATAGAAAGCACTTATTCTCCTTCCTTCCCTTTCTTTTATCTTTTTCCCACTCTTCCTCCTTCACTCATTCTTTTCACTCCCTCTACTTTCCCTCCCTATCTTTTATCTCACGGCTACTTTTCCCTTACGGGATATCATCCGAGGCCATGATGATGATTTGGATTTTTAGGTTTAGGGGGGGAAAAATAATAAGGAGGATACGGGGGATTAAGAGGAAAGCTTAGGGAGTAGTGGGAAAAAAAAGAAAAGAGTTATGAGGGGGGGTTGAAAAAGGGTTATAAAGGGGTGATAAGGTTTAGGGGAATAAAACACGGGGGGGGGGGGGGGGGGGGGGTAGGTTCCCAAAGTGAAGGGAGGGGCTTAAGGGGAAAAGGGAATTTAAAATCCTAGGGGCCGGGGGTGTGGTTCCAAGAACAATGGGAAGGGCTAAGGGGCTTTTTGAAACCCGGAGGGGGGGGGGTGTGTTGGTTCCCAAGGCCAAGGAAGGGCTTAAAGGGGGGAAAGGGGGCTTAAGGGTTAACACGGGGGAGGGGAAAAAAAAAAGGTTTTAAAAAGGGCATAAGAAGGGGGGTGAAAGGGGGCTTAGGAGGCCCCTTAGAAGCTTCCCCCCTCGGAAGCTTCTAAGGCTTCATGCCACGTGAGCTGGGGGGGTTTCAGGGCCGCTCGTAGACGGCTATGCCCAGGTGGCAAGAATTCGTGGCGGCTCCTCACCAACATGCGCGCCTATGTCCGTCGGCTTCTCCCTCGTTCAGGCCCTCTCTCTCTGCGACGTTATGGCGGCACTCCCTCCCTCCTTTCGTCATGGCAGCAACACAGGGTATTTGGTAGCCCTCCCTTACTTCCCTCGGTCGTTTCCTGGCTCTCCCCTCTTCACAACCACCCTCACGCAATCATGGCAGCTTCCCTCTTGATCTTCCAGCCCACTCCTTCAGTGTGTCGACCCTGATTTAAATAGGGGAGGGGAGGGGGATCCTCCCTCCCCTGCGTGTCATCATGCATACTCCCCCCCACGCTCCAAGCTCCACCAAGGAGCTTACTCAATCCTTCTATTCCCCTCCCCCTCCAGCTCGTCAGTCGGCTGGGGGCATAAGGGGGAAATAATTAAAAAAATTTCATTTATCCAATTCGTTTTTCATTTGAGGCAGTTCACACATGAGTTAAGCGAAGCGGAATATTACAGAAGGATGGGGGACTTAGACTCTGTGTAGATTATAGGGCTCTTAACAAAATCACCATAAAAAACAAATACCGCTGGCTAGACTTCCTAGCCGAATTCAACCTGGAGATTAAAGCACAAGCCCGGCTCTACTAACAAGACAGCAGATGCCTTGAGCCGGAAAGCTGACCTGAAAGCTGTTAGTGTGGTCAGCATCAACTTCATAGAACTTGTCAAAGAGGCCCTAGAACAAGATCAAGAAAGGCACAAGATAATCAAAGATGTGGAAGCAGAGAAGAAACCACTTGGAATGTACACCTTAGAGGAGGGTATTCTATTTTTAGGCAAGAGATTGTATATCCCCAACAATGTGGAGTTAAAGAAACTCATCCTGCATGAGATACACGACGGCAAGATTGGAGGCCACAAAGGGCAAAGCAAAACCTTGGAGGCCCTTAGGAAGCAGTTCTTTTGGCCGAATATGAAGGAAGAAGTGATAGACTACATCAAAACTTGCCCCACTTGCCAAATGGTCAAAGCACCAAGATCAAGACCAGTAGGACTACTACAACCATTACCAGTACCCAAGTGCCCATGGGATGTCATCAGCATGGACTTCATTGTGGAGCTACCTGAGTCCCATGGGTACACAAGCATCTTTATAGTGGTGGACTATTTCTCCAAGCAGGCTCACTTCATCCCAGCCAAACCACCACTGAATGCCAAAGAGGTAGCACGCCTCTTCTTCACACATGTATTCAAATTGCATAGCTTACCATTGGCCATTGTATCAGATAGAGATGGAAGATTCATGAGCGACATGTGGAAGGAACTTTTCAAGACCCTGGAAACACAACTGAGATTCTCATCATCCTTCCACCCAGAGACAGAACGAGTCAACCAAGGCATCGAAGATTATCTCCACAGCTATGCCCGAGTGGACCAGAAAGATTGGGCCTTGTACCTTGATGTCTTGGAATTCCACTATAATAGCTCCATCCACTCTGCAACGGGGTACACTCCCTTTGAGTTAGCCATAGGAAAAGAAGTCATTATCCCACTGGCCTTAGCATCCGGAGTGGCCAAAGCAGAGGATCAAGATGCAGAAGAATTCTTGAAGAAATGGAGAGATCGCAATGCAGCAGTTAAGCAAAGCCTCGAGCAGAGCAAGATAACCATGACAGAGCAAGCAAACAAGAAGAGAAAGGTTGTACTATTCGCCAAAGGAGACATGGTCCTAGTGAGCTCTAAGAATATGTCACTTCCCAAAAACATGACCCCCAAGTTCAATCACCGCTTCTATGGACCCCACCGAATCACTCAAGTGTGAACGAAGTCACCTACAAGTTGGACTTACCAGACAGTGTTTATGTTCATAATGCGTTTCATGCTCGTCTTTTGCGCAGGTTCTATCCTGACAACCAATGGGGACGTCAAGTACCAATGCTCCATTCCAACGGTGACCCCACGGTCCCCTTAGACCGACAGACACTGACCAACTTGCTAGGAAAAG